>NW_023661893.1:0-16860 GCF_015228065.2 Penaeus monodon | reverse complement strand
AACGGGGCTAATTTTTTATTCAAGGCTTACATAGGTACCTCACATCAAACTGTTAAAGGTGAAGGCTACAACAAACGCTTAGTATTTTGCGGGTTCTTTTACATCTGGATTAGGGTGCAGACGGCATAACACTTCCGCGGCTTTACCGAGTGCTTATTTGTAGTGAACGTGACTATGGATGTGAGGCTCATTCATCTGCAACTCCCACTGTTCTCCGGATGTTGGACTCGGTTCAGAATGAAGAATCTGTACAGGGGCTTTCAGGTCTTCTGATCTTGATGATAATAACGATAATGATGATAATAATAGTAATTATTATTATCGTTATCATTATCAATATTCTTTTCTTATTATTATCATTATCATTTTGTTATTATGATTATTATTAATACTACTATTATTATTATTATTATTATTATTATTATTATTGAAATTATAAGGATTTTGGGCTATTATTGCTATTATCCCCATTATTTTAAAAAATCATTATTATTTCATCCATATTATCATTATTATTGTTATTATCATTATATTGTTATATCATTATTATTATCATTAATCTAATTATCATAATTATCCTCATGATCAACTTAATCATTGCCAAATTCATCATAAAAGTAGGCTTTTTCGAGTATCTCTGAAAAGTTTTTATTTCGCTAGATTTTATAGTTTTCGATTTTTTTCGGAGGGGGCGGTCTTAATTTTAGCCCTTTTTAGAATATTTTAAACGGATGCTGTTATTGTTATTATCATTATTATCATCATTATTATCATCGTTATTGTCATTATTAATCCAAATATCTGATGTTTATCAATAGTAATTTATTGCCAATATTATTATAAATATTATTTTTTCGACTGTTCTCTTTATAATTACTGTTATCATTATTAATATCATCATCATTATCATCACTATGTTGTGATTATTGTATTTTTTTTTTATTATATTACTATTTGCATAATGTAATAACAATGATAACTATGATAATTACATGATAATAATAACAATTATGATAATTACAATGATAATGATAATAATTATGACAGTTACAATGATAATGATAATATAATAACTACAATGATAATAATCATTACAATGATAATAATTATGATGATTACAATGAAAATAATAGTTATAATATTACATAATTATACTAATAATGCCAATAATAATGTTAAAAATGGCAATAATAATAATGATATAATAATAATAAATGGTAAAACATTCTACTCTGTTGAAGCTGTGGTAGTAAAACAATACACAAACTAGATTTATTAAAGGAGACAACAGTTTCGAAATCTTCAGGTCTATTATTATTATTATGGGAATATTGGTTATTAATGCTATTATTCCTATTATTATCAAATGATCATTATTATTGTCATCGTTAATGCAATTATGATAATAATTATTATTATTAACTTAATTATTGCCAAAATCATGATATCCATATTTTGAATTTAAAAATTGGCTTTTGAAGTGTTGTTTTCGCTAGATTTTGCCTTTTTTTGACTTCCGGGGTTTCTTATTTTAAGTCTTTTTTTCATCCATATCGTCTTTATTATCATCATATTCATGATCACTGCAGTTGTAACAATTATTGTTGTTATCATAATTATTTCTATTTTATTTTGATAAAAGAAATGATCATTATTATATTAAAAACAAACAGTGATAATGGTGATGATGATAATATTGTAAAGATAATAATAATAATAACAATAGTACTACTACTACTACCAATAATCGTAATAATAACACCAACAACAACAATAATAATAATAATAATAATAATAATACTAATGTAATTATCATTCTTATGAAAATTATGGTATATTGGTCAATATGATTCATTCCTATTATTATCAAAATATTTTATTTTTTATCAACATTGTTGTCATTATCATCATTAATATCATCATAACTCCAATCATCATACTTTTCACCATTATGAATTTGCCAAAATCATCATAATTATAATTTTCAAACTCTACAACTGTTATACTTTGCTTGATATCGACGCTTTTTGCATATTTTCGGGGTTTCTTATTTTTAGTCCCTTTTACGTAATGAATAGATGATATTATTATTGTTATTATCATAATAATCATCAGTATTGTCATTATTATGCTCAATATTGTCATCAATAATGCAAATATCATATCAAAATTATCCTATCATATTTTCGACTGTTCTCTGAAAAAGTCTACATTTAGCAAGATTTTGCCAGGCTTCTTACTTTTCGGAGCTTCTAACTTTTAGCCCCTATCATTATTACTAACATTATTATCATATTATCAAAATTATGATAATTATAATAATCATTGCCATGATTTTTGTAATGTCTCCTCATTATTATTATGGTTATAATAATAATTATTATAATTATAATGATTATTATAATGATAATGATAATTATAATGATGATAATTATAATTATAATGATAAATGATAAGGATAATACTGATAATGATAATGATTATAATGGTAATAATAATGATTATGATGATTATAACAATGATAATAGTGGTCAAAATATTAATAACAGTTAGAAAAAAATAATAACCGTGATATTATTGTTATCATTAGTATTTTTGTTTTGACAATTATGAGAACATTGGTTATGACTGTTAATATGCAATTATCAAACTTATCTTTATTATTATGATTTCATTATCATAATTATAATTGTCATTATCACCATTATCATGATTATTGTCGTCATTAAATCAGTTATCATTTTAACATTAGCTTAATTATTGCCAAAATCATCATAATTATCATCTCAAATCTGACTGTGGGCTTTTCGAAAGTTCTCTGAAAAGCCGTCATTTCGCAAGATTTTGCTGTTTTTTCGAGCTTTCGTGGTTTCTTAATGTTTCCCGTTTTTCCTCTATAAATCGATGCTGTTAGTGCTATTATAATCGTTATAAGCATGGTTAATATTTTTATTCTCATCATTATTATCATTTTCATCATTAAAGTCAATATCAATTATGATAATAATTATTATTACTTATTTGATTATTACCAATTTTGATAAGTCAGAAGAACTCATCTTCCCTGCGTGTAGTAAGCAAGTTTGATTGGTCAATGCATATATGACTCGCTGTGGGGATCAGTAAAACAGAAGAGTTGCTGCGCTTAACTGTGTTTTGAGGAGGATTCACATGGCAATTCAGGGTTGTTTACATTTCAGATATAAAACTTTGCCGTTAGATGGCGTACATAAACGAAAACATACTCTTACATGGGTAACTTAACAAAATATAGTTTCACCTTCGTTTAGATATGAGGTATATGGTAGGCACACGAAATAAAAGTATCTTTATACTAATAACCATCTTTGATTATGCCAACGGTGTGTTGGAATAATCAAAGATGTTTCTTATTTAAAGACGGGTATGTGATCTGAGAATTTATCCCGATACACTTAAAAACTTTCAACTTCTTCTTGTTTACAGGTTTTGTAAATATATCAGCTGGATTCTGCTTCTGCTCTAATGAAATGGTACCGAATATCAATGTCTTTGATCTTTGCCGATTTACTGGATTTCTGGCAAGATTAATAGCGCCTTGGTTATCAACTCCTAAGTCTACAATTTTTAACTTAAATCCTAATAGATCAGACACAATTTGTCTTGGGAACTTTGCTTCCTGAATGGTGTATGTAAGTGCCATGTACTCTGCTTCACAAGATGAAAATTGAACTGGTTCATTTGTTTTTCTAAATGTAAGACCATATGTCATGGTACCTTTCAAGTACTTAAGTACATGCTTAGCAGAATTTAATTGAGCTTTTGTGGGTTTTGACATATTGTGAAAGTTTTGTAACCACATAGCACAAGTCTGGTCCAGTACCTGACATAACATAAATGAGACTACCGACTATTTCTCTGTAAAGAATTGCATTAATTAACTCATTAGATTCTACTGTAGAGGTGTTTATAATAATTGGATCACATGGTATATTTCTTACATAACAATCTGACATCTTGAATCTATCAAAAAAAAAAAAAAAAAAAAAAAAAATACATATTTGGTTTGATTCACTTCAATGTAATTTTTACCTGTAACAAATGACATTCCAAGAAACCAGTTTAGTTTACCTAAATCATTCATTCTATTTTTTTTGGACAAAGAAACTTCTTACATTTGTTCATCAGGGACTTATTATTGCTGGCAATAATTAAGCCATCCACCCATAAGAACACAACAATATCACTGTACCTATCATGCTTTAGATACAGACAATGATCATCACTCTGTGATTGCTTGAATCCTTCTGAAATATTCCTCATGCTACCACTTTGTTTCAGATCATAAAGTGACTTTTTCAGTTTACATTACAAAACATTTCTATCACTATCCTTTTCCTCATAACCTTCAGGTTGTTCTACATAAATTTCATGATCAATATCAGCATTCAAATAAGCTGTTTTAACACTCATTTGGTGTATTACCATATTTTTCTGTACATCCACATTCAATAAAGCACGAAGTGTAGACATTCTTGCTGTTGGTGCAAAAGTCTCTCCATAGTTCGATGTCTTTTAACTGTGAATATCCTTTGGCGACGTGCCTTGCTTTGTATTTTTCTTTGCTGTTTGGTCCAGGTTTTACTTGATAGACCCATCTTCCGCCTACTGCTGTATGCGACTCGGGCATTGTGGTAATGTCATAGGTGTTGTCTTTAGAATTGAAGATATCTCCTCATCCATTGCTTTCTTCCATTGGGGTCCCTCTGGAGATGAAATAGCCTCTTGGTAGGTGGCTGGTAGTGGGTTATGTGACACTCGGTAGCAATGATGTATAAAGCTATTATGTGTCACACTGGAGATATTGTCCAATTCATCAGTAATGTAGTCATCTAATCCTAAGGGTTTCTGTCTTTCACGAGTTGGATATCTTCTTTCTTCATTTGTGTTATCTGGTGGCTTGTCTTGATTTTCTTGAAGTGATTTTTGCTGAAGTTTAATTTCCACCAAGATGTCATCTTCATCTGAGATTTGCTCGTCCTTCAGTGGTTCAGCTACATTGGGTAAGTTTTCCATGAACTTAACATTTTTCTTTACTGTTTGCAATTCTGGGAAGTAAATCAAGTAGGCTGGACTCTGATGCTTGGCCGTCTTCCGGTAAGTATTTCTACCGGTCTTCTGAATTCTGGGATTGTAGCACCTATTCCTCGTGTAACAAGCAGCCTTCACAACATAACCCCACATATTTTTGGGTAATATGGACTCAATCAGTAATCATCGAGCCATGTCAAAAATTGGTTTGTGTGATCTCTCAACTGTTCCATTTTGATGTGGAGAGTAGGATGCAGAAAACTCTTGTATAATATTATTTTCTGTAAGGAGTGTTCTGATTTCGTTATTTGTAAATTCTATTCCATGGTCACATCTCAGGCTATTTATATTGCCATATGGTGCTGTTTCTGCACGATATCTCTTGATAGCATACACTGTATCACCCTTATTCTTAATGAGGTAGATTCTAAGAGCTGAGTAGTCATCTATGAAAGAGACACTGTACCTATAATCTCCTTTAGCTTCTGGATCAATAGGTCCTACTACATCACAGTGTACTATATCCATAGGTTATTTAGCCTTTTGTCAGACTTTCTATTTCTATACTGTGCCATCTTACCAAGGGCACATGTGGTACAGATAAATTTTTCTTTACTCAAAATGTGCATTCCATTGCTTCAAGTTTTTGCACATCAACCACATTGCAGTGTCTTAGGATTTTATGCCATTTCTCTAGGGTGTGCTTTGCTTTAGTTTCTCCATTCGAGAGTTTGTGTGTAGGTTACCTCTACGTAAGTAGAACGATTTGTTTTTCTCTGTAATATCGAATATCCTGCCATCCTTGGTAGTTAGTGAGCTGCCATTAGGTGAAAAAGTAATGTTGTGTCCACTCTTAATGACTTTCCATACTGACATGATTTCGTGCTTAAATCCTGGTATGTATAATGCACCTTTTAACAAAATACTTCTTGAGTTGCCGTCTCGATCTTGGATAAAGTCCTTGACATCACCAACTCCCTGTACCGTTCCTTGCTGCCTTTGGCCATTTGCCAGCTCTATGTAATGGTTTTGTTTTTAAAAGACCCTTGAAATCTCACAAATTTTGGTTCATCTATCTCTATGTGTGAAGTGCAACTACTTTCAGTCATGAGTAAATTTTTTTCTGCTTCTAAGCTTGATATATTCTGTTTTCCAATATCACACAACTGAGGTCCCTCCAACCGTGATGAGTGTGTTACATGGAGAGAGTATTCATAATTTTGGTCTTCGCTTGTGTCATTTGCAGAATTTACTGAGTTATTACTCTTCCTGGGGTTCTTTATTCTACATTCACTAGTGTTGTGACTTCTTGACTGATAAAATTCACACCATTTCTTATTATTCTGAGGTTTGTTTACTCTTTTAAACTCACTACCTTTATAGCATTTTGATGCAAAATGGCCTGGTTCCCCACACCAAAAGTATCTCTTCTGTTTAACTGTACTATTGCCATGGGCAAACCATTACTCTGTCCGTATCAGAATTTTCTCTGAGGTGATCTTCATCACTCAATAAGGCTGTCTTTATCCTATGAAATCATATAGAGGGTCGCGCTAATTAGCCACATCTACAAAATTCTTGTACTTCGGTAGAAGTCCTTTCAGTGTACTTGTCACCAAAAGACTATCACTAACACTCTCACCTGATTCTCTTAGTGCTGCTACTATCTCTTCCATGGACGATTGATATTCTGTAATACTGCCATCTTCCAGTCTTTTGTTATGAATGACCCCCATTAAGCATACAACCTTGTGGTTTGTTTCTCTCATGTAATACTTTCGTAGGACTGCCAAAGCTTTCACACCGTCTCCTCTTGCTTCACGTTTTAACATGCCAAGTGACGTTTTGTCAAGATAACCTGTTAGATAACTGTAGATTGTCCCTTTGGCATCTTACAGATTATAACCTTCTGGACGTTCTGAAGCATACTTATCAAATGCGAGATGTAGTTTCATAACATACAAACCGCCATGGAAATGTTATTCCCACGATTCATACTGCATTACCATCAAATTGCTTAAATCTGGGCCCATATCCTGTTGACATGTCAGGACTCGTCTTCCCTGCGTGTAATAAGCAAGTTTGACTGGTCAGTGCATATAAGACTTGTTGTGGGGATCAGTAAATCACAGTTGCTGCGCTTAACTCTATGTATTGAGGAGGATCCACGTGGCACTGCAGAGGATTATTTACATTTCAGATATAAAACCTTGCCGTTAGATGGCGTATATAAACGAAAACATACTCTTACATATGTAACTTAACAAATTAGAATTTCACCTTAGTTTAGGTATGAAGTATATCGCAGGCACATGAAATAAAAGTATCCTTGTACTAATAAAAATCTTTGATTATTCCAACAGTAATGTAAACAACCCTCTGTAGTGCCACGTGTATCCCCATCAATAAGCACAGCAACTGTGTTTTACTGATCCCCACAACGAGTCATATATGCATTGACCAGTCAAACTTGCTTAATACACGCAGGGAAGATGATTATTAACTTAATATTTGCCAAAATCATCAAAATTATCACCTAAAGTCGAAAAATGGGCTTTTCAACTATTCTATGAAAAATCTTTTTACATTAGAAATCAACTCTAATAATATCATTATCATTTCATATATCATTATCATTATTTTCATCATTATCATTATAATTATAGCAGTCGAATAGTTAATGTCATTATTATGATGATCTTCCTCATTATTAAAGTTTTTCTAATGATTATAATGATAATAATTATGATTATAAGAATAACGATAATGATAAAAATACCAATAATTATAATGATTAGAATTGTGATAATAATGACAATAGAAAAGTAAAAGTTATAATAATAATAATAATAATAATGATAATAATAATGATGATGATGATGTCATGATGATGTCATTGTTATTGATTAATTACTATTATAAAAATATGAGAATTTTGAATATTATTGCTATTATGCCAGTTATGAAAGTTATCGGTAATATTCAAAATATTATCATTGTTGTCATTATCATAAATTTTATCGTATTGTATTATCATCATTATTATCATTGTTGTCGTTATCATCATTATTATCATTATTGTCATTATCATCATTATTATTATCATTAGTGACATTTATCATAGGCATTATTTTTTTTTTAATCTAATCATCATAATTATCATGATTAATTTACTCATTGCCGAAATCATCATGATTATCATATTATTATTGTTATTTTTATTTTCAGCATTATGAAAATTCTGAGAATATTGATTATTATCATTCCCGTTCCTGTGAATATGATTGTTAATATTATTTTGCATCCTATTATTACTGTCATTATCACAATTAACATAATTATTGTCATCATTATTCCATTATTGTAAATTATTTTATTATTAGCTTGATTATTGCTTAAATCATAATTACCATTTAAATGGGTAATGGACTTTTTCGACTGTTTTTTTCGGCTGTACTTTAAAAACATTTAACATTATAATTATCATCATTATTGCAGTTGTAATAATTACTGTTTTCATTATTGTAATATATCATTATTTTTTTATAATGATAAAAAAAATAATCAAAATAATAATATTTAGAAAGATTATACTACTACCATTGATGATGATAATAATGATTATATAAAAATAATGATTATGATGATAATAATAATAATGATAATAATATAATAATAATATAATAATAACGAAAATAATAATGAAATAATGTAGTGATAATAATAATATAATAATAATAATAATAAAATGAAAATTATGAGAATAGTGGATGTTATTGCTATCATTCCCATTATTATCACAATTATTATTGGTATTATTATTTCATCATTATTATCATTATAGTCTTCATAATCAAATTATCAAACTTATTATCATTATTATTATAATTTTGAAAATTGGGAAATATTGGTTATTATTGCTATTTTTTCAATTATCAAAAATTTTCATTATTATAATTCATCATTTGTATCATCATTATTGTCATTAGTGACATTCATCATTTTTATATTGATAATAACTATGGTACTAGGTAATATTCTCAATAATATGATAACATAGTAATAACAACAATAATGATAACTGTAGTATCATTGTTAATATATCAGTACAATAATTAATATCATTTTTTTTATTATTGCCATTACTATTACTATTATCATTATCATTATTGTTACTATTATCATTATTTTTATTGTACTGTTATCACTATTTATTGTTTCTATCTTTCTATCTTTTTTTTTCATCATCATCATCATTATTATTGTTCTATCATAATCATCGTAATCGTTATTATTATTATTATAATTTATTATATTATATTATTATCATTAGATATTTATCATTAATATTATCGTTATTGTCATAATTGAAAATTATCACAATTATCATTATTATCACAAATAAAGTTATTGCCCAAATCATTATTACTAACCTTTTTAATCCAAAATGTGTTTTTTTGTGTTTTCTCAGAAAATTCTTTTGCTATATTTTTTCCGTTTTTATTGATATTATCCTCATTATCATCATTCATAATAACAACGATGCAAATTATATTAATATTGATGATAAGAATGATAGGGGAGAGCGGGGCAGGTTGGAACATTTTTCTCAAAAAGTCAAATTTGCTTAATCTAACTGTATTTATTTGTTATCTCTATGCTCCTTAAATACCTACATATATGGGCTACAAATTTATCACAAAAGTTCAATACAGAAACTGCACAGTACTGAGATGAAAATATTTTTGTGATCCCAGTCAAATGGTGGCGGGGCAGGTGGAAACATAAAACGTCGCGGGTTAGGACACACTTGTAAAAGGGAAGCATTCATGAATTCTGTTGGCATTGGATCTTTTACTAATCCCTTTGCTTTTTCGAGTGTCTTACATGCAAAGGAATCACTATGGTTGAAACAAATTTGGTCCTGTGACAGCGCCTGGTACCGCCCGTGCTACATGGCTTTGGCAGAATGAAAATGACATCTTCCCTTTCATGTGTGAAGAGTTCAGCATCCTCAGGCATTGAGAATGTATAGCACTTAGAGCTGTCTTTCATAGGAAGATGTTTCATGATCTTTGATGTTATTGCATCATCATCATTGATGTCCAACATTAGTCCAACATGGTAGTGTTACCAGCGAATCGTATGAGGATGTAATCTCCAACCTTAGCTTCCGTAGAATTTCCAAGCATCTGGTCTGCTTTGCTTGTCTGCATTGCTGTCACAGTCAGAAGGTTCCTCCTCATCAGATGTCATGTCTGGCATGGTGTTGTCCTCCGATTCCGGCTCAGTGACTTTATCTAAGCGCCTAGCTGCCTTTGTATTCTTTTTTCCAGTTTTTGTATTCTTTGACTTTCTTGTTGCTGCCTCCTCTGCAATCTCCATCCATACTCTTCTAGTCGCACTTGACAACTTCATTTTCTGGGTCTGTTTGACTGTTCCTATTTTCAAACAGTATCTGCGGAGGGTACATGAGGAATATTGAAATCTTTTGCTACAGCATGACATGGCCTTTTTGCTACAAGAACTTCATGAACTGCACACTACATCACAACTTTAGGGATGTTCCCAAGGTTTGTTTTTCTCTTGTAATTGTGCATCTTTATCTGTAAGGACAAGAGGCCAGTCCTGGTGATTCTGGATACAATAAAGCCTAAATCTTTTAAAAAAGGTTTATTAAGAAGTCATCAGATTGTCAATAATAATATTTGCTTTGGTTCCAACTTGCCCCATATACATTCTTAGCCAGTGCATGGAATATTCACGTCATCCAATAAATTCATGTGATCTTTTGTGTCTCATTAGATATGTTAAATCAATAAACTGGTAAAAGGGTTTAATTTTAGCTCTTTCTATTACTGTAAAAAATGGACATTTGCAACTCGCAAAATTTTACTCAAAAATGCAAAAATCAAACAACCTTTCTCGAAATTGTGTTGCTTCCGAACGATGGTGAATTCAATATGGTGGATGGATCGTATGAGAGACTATTACATAATGGCAGCACCGTCTCCAGCAGCGTCCTTGGATTCGCAAAAAATGCAATGTTTCAACCTGCCCCGCTCTCCCCCAATGCTAATAGTAATAATAATGAAAATAATGATAACAATAATGATTATAATAATGATAACGATATTCGTTAATGATAATATTGTTATCATTATTGTTATCGTTACTGTTTTTATCATTGCCATTATTTACTGTGACATGATCAGATATGTTATCAGAGTTTCATTATTATCATTGTCAAAATTATCTTTATGATTGATATTATTAATTGAATTATCATCATTAACATCATTATTAACTTAATTATTGCCAAAATCATTATTATTGTCATTCTTAATTAAACCATGGCCTTTTCGAGCTTTTTCCAAGAAGTCTTTATTTCGCCAGAATTTTCGCGTTTCTTACAATTTTATTACTCTTATAATTATCATTATTATCCAAATTTTCCTCATTATTATCATTATTGTTAATGCAATTAGAAGGATGTAGAAATTATTACTGTAATTTTCATTATTATCTGAGTGTCCATTTTGATAATAAGAATGGATAAATCATAGTAATAATATTATAATAATAATAATAAACAACAATGATTATATTAAGGATAATGATATTCTTATCATTGTTATTATTATTACTATCAATCTTATCATTATTATCGTTATTATTATTACCATTGTGGTAGTTATTAGGATACTGGTTATTAAAGGGCTGTTCCTTTCTTTATGAAGATATAATTATATGATTTTAACAATATTATAATCATTATGACAATTGCCATCATAATTTGCATTCTCTCTTCATTATAACTATTATTATCATTATCATTTTATAATTCAAGTTATAATGATGATTGTAGCATAATTATTATTATCGCTATTTTTATACTGAGTTATGACAATTGCTCTAATCATGAAAATAAAATAATATTGATAATATAATAATAAAACCACTAATGATAACACCAATAACAATAATGATGATAATAATAATGATAAGGCTATCATTATTATTTCAAATGATATTATTATCATTTATTATTATTATCGTTACTAACACAATTATTAGAATATTGGTTATTATTGTTCTTTTCCACTTTTATCAAAATGGTCATTATTACTATTACGTTATTATAATTCTCATTATAATAATTTTCATCATTATCGTAATTATTACCATCATTGGTATCAGTCTTAATTGTCTCGCTCAATCGAGTTTCGTTTTAGTGAGTTTTTTTTTTACTTTTTTTTTTTTTTATCACAAATGGATACTAATATTGCCATCATTATCATCATAATTACCATAAATCATCACTTAAATATTGCCAAAATATAGTTATTTGCCATTTATATTTCGCTTGGTTTTGCATTTCCTCCATGTTGTGGGTTTCTTAAATTTAGCTTATTTTCATCATAAATTGATATTCTTATCATCATCAGAATCATTATTATATCATTATCATCGTTGTCATTATTATTGCAGGATTGCAGTAATTTTCATCATAATCGCCAATGAAAATAACAATGGTAGTAATCCCAATAGTAATATAATATTACTAATAATGATAATGATAATCGTATTATTTTTTCATTATTTTACTATGACATTAGAATACTAACTGTTATTACTATTCTATTGTTTCATGAAAATTATCCTTATTACCATTACAATTTTATCATAATTATCCTTATCCTCATTATTGTCATAATCATCACCATAAATGTAATCATAAATCGAATTTTCATTATTATTTTCGTTATTAACATATTGCCAAAAATATCATTATTGTCCTTTTTAATCGAAAGTCGTTTTTTTAGGGTCTCTGAAATTTCTATAGAGTCACTATCCTCATTATCATCATTTATGTTAATTTCATTGAAGTTATAATGATTACTGTAGTAAGTATTACTGTAATTTTCGTCATTATCGCTATTTTTATATTGATATCAATGATACTAATAAAAGAAAATAAATTGATTTTTAATACTAATTGCCATGGTTCCTATTGGATTTATTTTTAAGTATTTATTATTATTTCATCATAATCATTATCATAATTATCAGTATTATAGTTATAATTATCATTGTTATTCCAGTTCTTATCATTGTTGTTATTATTAACTTAATTATTGTCCTATTTAATCGAAAAATGGTCTTTCTCGGTTTTCTGTAAAAAGTTTATATATCGTTAGATTTTATTTATTCGTTAGATTATCGTTTTATTCGACTTAGCAGAGTTTCTTACTTTTGCCTCTCTTTCTTCGTAAGTGGATACTATTGTAGCGATATGCAAGCAGATTAACCGTCGATCCTTGGTACAAAATCTAGCTGCCACCACCTGGATAATTCGTCCAGAAACGCAAGTTATTATGTTCTTAAAGGAGAAGGCATGTTGAAAGGTGTGAATGAAGCGATAGAAAGCAAGTGTATAGAAAATACCAAGGCTCAAGGGTCAACACTGGATGGTGCAGTGGTGTCGACCTGAAGTCGATAGAAATCAGATTTAAGGATTTGAACTCGTGCCCATTTCAGTTTAGATAATCCCATAGGTTATATGCCAAGATTCAAACCCCGGGGCCTCCCTTCTTGTGTTCCCTTTAAATTCTCCCTTATGCTTACTATTCTATACAAAGGCAGAGTCAGGCAGGAAATACTGGCGTTCCGAATTAACCCCTAAGGTTATTTAGACAAACTGGAGGAATGTATGATGGAGTCTAAGAGTATTCAATACATTTTACAAAAAGTTTATTTCAATAACAACAAGTTGGAGCAAACAGTTAAAATACATTTAAACACTAAAATGCCAAAAATAATTAAGACATGAACATCAAAAATCACTGGTTACACAAAACACGAGATAAAAAAAAAAAAAAAAAAAAATTATATATATATATATATATATATATATATATTTATATATATATATTTATATATATATATATATTCGCAAAAAGAGAGCACATCACCCTAACAAGGACTCAGGAAAAAAAGTTTAAAATGCCACCTTACCGCTTATAGCTCGTACTCCTACGACCAGACCCCATCACGACTGCAGCCTCACGACCAAAAATGCTCTCCCCTCCCTGACCTGGCTGCCCCGGCACACATAGTAGAAGATAATAAGAGGAATCTCGGTCAACCAGGTGAAGGGGGCATCCCTCAAAAGAGGGCCGGGCTTCCCTTTCCGAAAATAAGATTTTACTTTTTAAAAAAGGCCAATTTGTAAAAACCGCCAATAAAAAGGGGTGTAGTTTAGCTAAAATGACATGATAAAAGAAAAAAAAAAAAACATACTATATAGCCCTAGACATAATCTGCTCTCCGATGCAGATGGATGAATAGAAAACGTGAATAAAAATTATAATAAAAAATAATTAAAAACAAAGAAAATATAAATAAAAAAAAGCAAAGCCAATCATAAAAAATCTCCGACCCTCTGCCTGGACCCGTATAGTCATTGACGGCCAATGGGTTTTCAAGCGGAAGGGGTAACTCTTCTATTCTATAGTTCCGTCTGATGGGTCGAGATTCACTACACTATAATTGCCATTATTATCATTATCATCAAAATTTTCTCAAAAAATTTTCATTATTATCCTCAATATCCTTATCATCATTATACACAAAATTATTACCGAAATAATTCATAAAAAAGTATTTTTCGAGTAATTTTTTCCAAAAATCTTTCGATAATTTCCGTTTTTCGACTTGTTCTTATAAGTAGCATTTATTTTATGTTTTTGTTTTATTATTACCATCATCAATTTATGAGGGAAACATCATCATGTAATTCACAATCATCATTATCATTTTTGTTTATATACTTTGGTTATCATTGTTATTAGCATAATTTTTATTATCATTTATAATTATTATTTATGCACTATTTATTGAATTATTGCTGAAATTATCATTATTCTAATATTTGATCCATAAAAGGGCCTTTTCCGGTAATGTAAAAAAAAAAAAAAAAAAAAAAAAAAAAAAAAAAAAAAAAAAAAAAAAAAAAAAAAAATAATAATAATAAAAAAAAATAATAAAAAAAAATAAATAAAACATATTTTTGGAGGGTTTCTTAATATAGCCTTTTCATCATAAGCGACTGCTATTTTTATTATTGTCCCATTATCATTAGCGTTATATCATCATTAACATCATTATTAACATCATTGTTTTTCATTACTGTATGTGTAATTTTCATCATTATTGCTATTATTTTATTGATAATAAAAATAGTACAGATGATATGATAATAATATAATGATAATGATAATTTATTATCAATAAATTTAAAATAATATTGTATTATTATTGCTGTTATTATTTATTATTATTGTAATTAACATATTAAATGTCATCATCCCTTTTTATTTTTTTTTTTTTATTATTTTATAAAACTACTACTAAACTTTCTTTACTATGGGCAGTTACCAGAATCCTGTTTATTATTCCTATTATTCCTTTTAAAAATCATCATTATTTGAATTATCTTATAATAATTATTATGATCATTGGTGTCATTATTAATCCATTTATCATATAGCCTAATCTTGCCAATATCATTATTTTTACCATTTTAATGGAAAAAACAATATGGGATTTTTTTTTTTTTTCGAGTACCGCTTTAAAGTCAGTTTTGCCGTTTTTTCGCTCTGTGGGGTTTTCTTACTTTTGCCTCTTTTATCCATTTGTCAAAATCATCATTATTGTCAAATTGATTTAAAAAAAATGGGAGTTCCTTTTTTTTTTTCCCCAAAAAAATTCATTTCGCTAGATTTACTTTTCCCCTTTGGAAGAAAAACCCACAATACAAAAACTAGATTTTATTGAAAGTGAGACTACAGTTTCAAAAATCCACCGGATTCCATTCTAGGTCTGAGGATGGAATTTCGAAACTGAGTCTCATTTCAATAAATGTAGTTTTGTATTGTGGGGTTTTCTTCCCAAAAAGTAGTTTTTCCATTAATTCACTTTTACCCTTTTTCATTATAAACTTATTATTATCATAATCATCAATTATTATCTTTATCCTCATAATTATCATATTTTTCATTTTTTTTGCTCATTTTCCTCATTATAGTTATTTTTATTGGAGTTATAAAGATGATTGTAATAATTCTGTAATTCTCATAATAATGATAATAAAGACAATAAGACTTGCAATAATAATGATGTGATAATTTTTTATCATTGTCATCATTATTTTTGTTATTATTATATGATTATTTTTGTTATATTATCATTATTTACCAATTTTACAATTATTGGGAATACTGATTACTATTGCCAATTTTTCCACGTTGTATCATTTTTTTTTTATCATAATTGTCTTTATCATCATCATTGCCCTAATATGTATCAAATTTATTATTTTATTATTTTGTTTATCAAATTTTTTTAACATCATTATTGCCATAGTTGCTATTATTTTTAAACCAATTTTCATCATGATTTAATTATGCCAAAATGATTAATGGCATTTTTAGTTGATTTTTTTCTTTTCTTTTTGTGTGTTTCTCTTGAAATCTGTTTCGCTAGATTTGACGTTTTTACGACTTAGATGATTTCTTAGTTTTTGCTCTCTTTCAATATAGTGTTATCATTATCATCAGAATTACCATAATAACCATAATTATCTACTATCCTCTTGTCATCATATAGTAGTTTAATGAGATTATAGTAATCATTAATGTAATCTCATCACTATCGCTATTTTTTATGTTGGGTAAAACAATGGTACTAATGTAGGTATAATGGTAATAATATATTCAAATTAAAAAC
>NW_023661892.1:0-12500 GCF_015228065.2 Penaeus monodon | reverse complement strand
GTGCATTGTCAGTTCCCCCTCAGTTGATCTCAGCAAAGTCTGAGGGGTCAGTATCAGAACATCCAATCTCAATGGCAAATTTTCGTGCAATTTTTGACTGACTAAGGGGATCCTGAATATTTGTGGGAAGTGAGCTCAATTTGGACCTCCAGCCATTGACTAAGGAGCATATCTGCTTTGCAAGAGGACCAAGGAACTGCGGGGTGGTTAGTTTGTTTGCCGAAATTCGATTAATTTTTTTTCCAGACCTCCCACATTGAGGTGTTATTGTTAATGCTTTGTAGGAACTGTTCAGTGTTCATTTCTGTCGGGGCAGGTATACTGAAATGCGGATTTCCTTTCCCTAGATTTCCAGGGTCTGCTGCTTTTTTAAGTGCGTGTGTATATAAAGCCTACTTGTCGTTTCTGTGTTAAGGAAATCTTGAAGGCTACTTTATGTAGACAAGGTATGAAGAGAATGGGTATCTTCACAATACAAGAGATGTATTGACCCGGTTTCGATTTCGTCTTCGTCAGAAATACATGTATTTCTGACGAAGACGCAATCCCAAACCGGTCAAATACATCTCTTGTATTGTGAAGATATTCATTATCATTCATACCTTTCTACATTTTCCCAAAATGAATACGGTTCAGCCTACTTTATGCTTTTGTTTACGCTTTTAATAGGCCACTGCGGTAAACTTGCCTTTAATGGAGATTTCACTGTTATATGTCCATGCACACGGTTTTCTAAATTGGTTATATTACCCGGCTAAGTAAGAGACCTTCCTTTCGAGATTACCTGCGAGTAGAAGCAGAGTTAGGGAAAAGCACCAGACACATGAAACTGCGTTTGAATTCCTTCACCAGCTGAATGTATTAAAAATCATTGCTTGGATTTACTCCACTAACAGTAATAAAACATGATTTGCCTCCCATCAAATACAGTGTCCCTGCCATTACAAACCAAGGGGTAAGAATCTAAGCTAAAGAGTTCTTGCTCAATGATATGTATGATACACATATCGCGAATTAGTGACATAATACACTAGATTTAGTTGTTTTCAAATACCCCGAGCTCTGCCTTTTGGGCCCTTGTTGGTCAGTCAGTGGACCTTGAAGAGTTAAAAAGAGAACGGATCAACATATACTTAAAAACTTGAAACATGTTCCTAAAGACGTCTGAATAGAGTTCAGTGTGATAAATATTGAGAAAAAAAGTATGAATAAGAATGAATAACTTTACGTGCAACAATTTTGTACTTGACGCGTTTACATTTCATCATTAAAAACATGTATCAAAAATATTACAAACTTATAAACCAGACACAAGCTGAAAATTCGTAACAGAGATTTCCCGATTCGGGGTTCACCGCCGTGATGTTTCTGTTTATCACTACCGCTTAATCTATTGTGCTTAATCCATTTGTGATAATGGAGCTAATGTATGGTTATACATATGTTTTGTTATATATATATATATAATATTAATATATAATATATAATATATATATATAATATATATATATATATATATATATTAATTATATATATATTAGTTACCGAATCTTGGTCTGACAGCCCCGAGATACGGATTACGAACCAAGGTATGCAAAATTTTCTGTGACTTCAACGTCCTCACAGAAAGCATGGATTAACAGACCCCAACAGCCCTCAAAGTTCTAAATCTTGGGCTTTGGTCCAGGAGACCTTTATGCCCAAGGGCTTCACCTCATTTCCAATGCATCAAGAGCCGCCACCAGTGACTCCAGAGACTTAGAAGGATAGCAACATCATCGGCGAAGTCAAGTTGATATTTCCCAGTGTTGCTCACAATGACTTTGGATAGTAGCTCTGCCCATTATCCAGCCATGCAGGTGTTGAAAAGTGTTGGTGCAAGGCCAATCTTGCCTCACCCCCGATTAAAAAGGGAAGAAGTTTTGAAAAGGCCCCCACCACACTTTACAACACTTCAGTACCGGTATATTGGCTTTCTATTAGGCCAATAATCTGTGTCGGAATTCCCTTAAGTCTCAGAATCTTTCCATAGCGATTCCCGATGCACCAAGTCAAAACCCCCTTTTTAAGGCCAATGTAGGCTGCAAGCAACCCACGCCCGAACTCACGACGTCGATCCAAAATTTATTCAAAGCGAGGATCGGTTATTGGGACTTGCCAGGAGTAAACCAGACGCTCGGTCTCTGGGCCTTAGTAGGGGTCCCCATCCGTTTCAGAAGAATTGGGCGAAAATTTCCCCGGTAATAGCGGAATGGCACGGAATTGCACACTCCCAAGCCCCCTTCCCCCCAGAGAGGGATGACCACACCCCTCAACAGTTCGGGGGGAATGGAGCCAGATGCCAAAGGCAGTCAAGAAGGCATGCAAGCCTCATGCCCAAGGGTTTATCCCCGCAGTTCGCAGGGATATCAATTGCCTGTGGCCCTCCCCCTCTTAGCTTTAAAAAATTTCCCAACCCAACCCCAGTTAGGGAAGGAGGTTCCGTGAGGGGGGGGTCCAGACGATATTGTGGACCCCGCATTCAAGCTATCTGTTGGAGGGAAACTGGACAATGCTCAAATACTAAAATTTATGGGAAACCCCAAAAAGATCTGAGAGATTACCCATCCCCTGGAGAGAAGCATCGGGGGGGAGGGCTTCGATTCAGTTTTTTCAGCATTTTGGAAAAGGGCAAAGGTCATTTTCCAAGAAATGGGCTTCAACCCCCCACAAGATCCCGATGAAAAAGTTCCTTTTCCCTTCTAAGCAGGTCCCACCCTACGCACCCCAAAAGCTAAGCAAGTCCTGATTGCCATTCATCCAAGCCATGCGACACACTTTCGTGGCCTCCAATGTTTCCAGGAAGATGAAATTCTGTCTTGCCCTCAGGCATACACCAATGGACTCCTGCGCTGCTTTGAGTGTTTTGTGCTTGAGGAACTCTACAGAGTAACTGGGTCCATCAGGTCTCCAAGTTCTGTGAATCAATCAGAGACTGCCATGGCATACCCATGGGCACACTCCTCCTCCTTCAGTCTGTCCAAGTGAAACACCCTAGTGGCCACTGGAAGAATGAGGATTTTTGAAGTGGATCTGTAGGGTAGCCACAACCAGCCTATGGTCAGTGCCACAGAACCCTGCAATTTTGAAGGATCCTCCATCGAGTGCTGACAAGAATGTGGTCAATCTCCTTGGCCACAGTACCCATATCCCTATACCATGTCCAGTAATGCAGGTTGGAGCACTGATACCAGGAGCCAGAAATCCTCAATCTCTGGGACCTGGGATCAGCTCTCAAGCCATGGGGCCCGGCATACATCTCCATAGCCAGCTCAATCATGGCCGGATACTGCATTGAAGTCACCCAGAACAATGCGAATGTCTTGCTAGGGGCAATTGTCTGCCATGGATGTGAGTTTGGCATAGAATGCTTCTTTCACATCGACTATGCGAACATCAATAGGAGTATACACAGCAGTAAGAGACATGAAGCTAAAAGCATGCTTCAGTCTCAATGCCATAATATACTCATCAACCAGTGCTACCTCAACTACCAAGAGTTGAATTCAGCTGGAGATGACTACGGCTACTCCATGGAGGTGATGACCATCGCTACGGCCCGACCAGTAGTAGGTGTATGCCACCCCCACTGATGCTGCCCTAAATAAAGGGAGTTGGCAAACACACAAAATGACCTTTTTAATTTTAAAAATAAAATATATTGGAAACTATCTTTATATTTATTTAGTACTCAACGATAAAAATACATCTTAAACTACCCAAAGAAGGTTTCTCAAATCAAAATAAAGAGTGTGTGAAAAACACTGTTTTATTATAAAATAGTGTACAGACATACCAGGAATGATTGAAATTACTTTATATACACTAAAGGCCCACAAATTAAATTAACCAGAGAATCATGCAACTTGACTTTGAACTATATTGTGCAGTATCAAATTAATTCTATTCAAATTGCACAAACTGAGATACCCAGTCCATATCAACTGACGCAGACTCTCGCTCATAGTACTTAGCACTGTGTGGCCTTTAACACTAATGTATATATAAAAAAACTATGTAAACACAAAATATACCAGAACAAAAGATTTGCTGCCTAGCAATATTTTTCTCCTTTTGATATATTGCCAATGGTAGGCTTAAAACAACTTTTTGTTACTTGTAGAACTGATTTCTTTTATGGCAATATCAGTTACAAATTATTGTACAGAAAATACAATACAGTGTATAGAAAAAATAAACATATAAAAAAGTTTTAATTCTATCAATATTGTCTAAGTATTTTTTTAATTTACGTTCCTACCCCCCTCCCCCATATTCATATTCAAGAAAGATAAAGACCTTTTAATGCCACCACTTAAAATATTTACAAAGCATCTTGGGAGATGATCACGTGATGTTGGAGCCAAAGTAAAAAGAAAAAGAAAAGAAAAGAAAAAAAAAAGTACAAAGTGAGGGGAATAAAAAAGTTTACATTCTGTCACCAACATTTTTTGCACCAACTGCACTCCAGTAAATGAATTAGAATAGCAATTTTGGACTGCATAGTTATTTGTGGAAATAGAAAAACTTGGCTTTACTTCAAAAGTCTGTATGACTCTATCACTACTGTGCTACTATACAAGCATCTACTGATCTCCACTGAAAAAAGAAAAGACCAAAAAAACGCCTTTACGTCCAGCGTACATCCCACGACTGGAAAAAGGACTTCGGAGCAGACTTCCATTTAAACTCTTTACACAGTATTTAAAATCCAGTCCCTATCACAACATAAAAATGCCTTTTACCTGCAACACTGACAAAAGAAATGTTGCATGTTATGCTATCCTTATCTACTATACTGTACAGCATACTGCACTATCAATGTGACTGCAGTGTTGACATTCAATGGCATCTTGTCACATTGCTCTCTCTCAGGGAAGCTATGAACATTTACAACCTTTTCATATAAATGGGTGAATGATGTAACAGTTGGCATGAAACACAGAAATGTATGACTTTCAATGGTATTCTTATTTTAGAGGAAAGTACAATAATAATAAAAAATAAAAAATAAACCTTTTCTTTTTACATAAACTTATTCCTCCAGTTGGAATTCTTTATAAAACATGGAATTTCAAAAACTGTAACCAACCAGCATTTGTTGAGCGCAGGGAAAGCTTACATATATACTTCTACAGATGAATATGTTACAAAACATATGAATAAAACACTTTAAAAGAAGTAAAACAAAATAAAAATGAAAGGAAAATGGTCCCTCCTCCAAAGCATTAATCATTAAGAATGATTCAGCAGGACATTAAACTTTTCCAAAGCTGCTGTTTTCTGTTCAAAGTTTTTTGTTACATCACATTTAAGTTCCTTTATAAACACACTTCTTGCAACTTGCAACAAACTTGCCATTTCTCTCTGCATACCCTCTCAAAACCTGAGTTCAGAAGTTGTATTTTGCCGTTTTATCAAAAAACAAAACATAAAAAAAAAAATTCCATTTCATTCATCACTATTTTATCAATAATTTTCTGAATTTTCTGTCTTATAAATTACACTTTTTTTTTTTTACTTATCCGCTCATTTTTTCTCTTTACCATATTTTCTCTAAAACACATAACTTACGTATCCTTTTTGACAAAATTTCTATTTTATTAATTTGATCTTTTTATGGAATTTCCTTTCATCATCATTTTCTTTTATTGCCTACACTTATACACCATCAAACACTTACTATATATTCTACAGGACCATTTTGTCATTTCTTTACTCCCACAAGTAACCTCAAGCAACCACTCGTTCCTGTGAACGTCTCATGAAATTATCATGTTGCTGTCATGCTTTTCTGCCTAGTCCTCTCTCCACAACCCCCCCCCCCCCACACACAAACAAAAATTTAGTACTTGTTCCTGACTATTTTCAAAGAGTCAGCCTAATTACTATCATTATCCTTATTTACTTTTAAAATCCCTGTACGTGTGTGTGTTTTTGTGCATGTCACATAATACAAAATTACACTCAAAACAAACATGCACAGATACACATACATACAATAAATACTACATCCCTTTTGTGAAAATTTCTCAGCTTTTCAATATCTAAGAATTTTGAAATTCTAATGAAGTTCAAATAACACAAAAAAAAGAAATGAAAAACGGATGGAAGGATAATAATTTTTTTTATTTCATGTGGAAAAATCGGGTTTTAACCATATTTTTCCTGGACACAAATGAATAAGAAGCTTTTTCAAAAGAGAAATGGAAATAAGTGAACCCGATCTCCCCAGAAATTTGGTTTCAAAATGTGAGTGATGATATGTAGTTATGAAGTATGCATGTAAATGACTTGACCTTTCTACATCATTTGTAGAAAAAACATTTTCTTCCTAAAATTGTATATTTCACCCTGACCTCATTACATTCCACCAAGATTTTTATCTAATTTTTTAGTATAGGGTTGGTGGTTTGTCGTGTTCACCCAAAAAATATGCACACCCAGTTGAGGGGGATTGATCACGGGCCCCCCCCTGGAGGTTTCATCATATATTAATTAAAGAGAGAAAAGGGGAAGAGGATGAAAAAAAAAAAGGTAACAACGGAAAACAAAACCTTTTCCTCGTTTGGGTTGGACATGGACCACAACACCTAAAGCCCTTTGCTTGTGCATTACATCTAGCCCCACTCCTTTGACACAGACGGAGATATTTGGTCAGCTCAGACCACAGGTAAAAAAAAATGGGGCCCTGTAAAAAATCAGCCCAACCCAGTACCCCTGTTAGAATTTTTCTGGGACTAAAAATTTAGGTCAATAATAGAAAAATAGACATAAAATTTTCCAGAAGTTTTTACGTTTTCACACAAAAAAAAAAAAGGTGTTTCCAATTAGCCAGCTGGAAAAAAAATGGCCTGAATATATCGTCCCCAAAAATTTTTGCATTTTTTTCCCCTGGGCGAACCTTATTAGCTACACCTTTTCCTCAGGTGACTCGGGCCCCCCTTTTGCCATGACAAGAATGTTATTTTTAGCAGGGGAAAAAACTGATCAATGCCAAACAAAAAACGATCCCACCCCCCACATTTTTAAAATGATACCTTGATTTGCATAACACCTGCCCCCTGCTTCACTCGTCAAGGCCTCTGGACCTCCCGCACTAAGAGAACCGTTCGCTTTTTGGAAATTTTCGTGCCTGTACAGACGTGTGGAACCCGAGGTTGAGTTTTATACACGATCTCTCAGGATACACGTATAGATATTTCGGGTTTCGCACACTCTGGGGTGGGGGAGTTAAAAAGAAGGAAATATATTATAAATTATAATTTATAATATAATTTATAAATATAATTATATATATATATTGTATATAATAAAATATTATTGTAAAATATATATATAAATATTTAAAGAATAATATTATAGATATATATATATATATATATATATATATATATATATATATATAATAATATGTATATATATATATATATATAATATTATATAAATATTATATACTATATAATATAATAATATATATAATATATATATACATATTATATCATATATATATAATATATATATATATACATATATAATATATATAATATATATATATATACATATATACATATATATATATATATATATATATATATATACATATATACATATATACATATATAATATTTTATACTATTATATATATATATATATATATAATATATTTTATATATATCCAATATATATATATATATACAATATGTATATATATATACAATATGTATATATATATATATATATATATATATTATATATATAATATATATATATAATAATGTATATATAATATATATTACAATTCTATTTAACTCCCCCCACACCCCAGAGAGTGTGGAAACCCAGCAAAAATATCATAGTGATCCTGAGAGATCGTGATACCAAATCCCCCTTTGGGTTTCTCAACAAGTCTGTAAGGCGGAAAATTTCCAAAATGCTGATCGAGTTTCTTAGTGCGGGAGGTCCAGAGGCTTGACAGAGTGAAGCAGGTGGCGGGTGTTATGAACCAAAGGGTATAAATTTAATGAGATGTGGGAGTGTACCCGTTATTGTTTGGCTTTGGAGTCGAGTTCTTCCATTTGCTAAGAAGTAACAATTCTTGTCATGAGCAAGGTGCTGCTGAGGTCACCTGAGGAAAGGTTGTGTAAAGGTTTCACCCTGGTGAAAGAATGCAAAACTTCTTGGGCACAGATAATTCAGGGCCATTTTTTTCCCAGCGGCTAATTTGGAATCCCCTTTTTTTTTTGTGTGAAAAACAATAATAGCTTCGGGAAAGTTTATGTTATTTTTATTTATTGACCTAAATTTTAGTCCTAGAATTTCTAACAGGGCTAGCGGATTGGGCTGATTTCACAGGGCCTCATTTTTTTACCTGTGGTCTGAGCTGACCAAGTATCTCCGTCTGTGTCAAAAGGAGTGGCGCTGATGTAAGCACAAGCAGGAGGTCTTTAGGGTTGTGGTGCCATGCCAACCAAACAGAGGGAAAAGGTTTTGTTGTCCCGTTGTTACCTTTTCTTTTTTCATCCTCTTCCCTCTTTCATCTCTTTAATTAAGTATGATGACTGAATCCTCCCAGGGGCCAGTGATGCAATCCCCCTCAACTGTGGTGTGCATATGTTTGCTGAAGCACGACTAAACCAGCCAACCCTATACTAAAAGATTAGATAAAGATGCATTGGTGGAATGTGAAGTGAGGTCAGGATGAAATATTACAATTATAGAGAATGAACATGTTTTTTCTTACAAGTAATGATGTAAGAAAGGTCAAGTCATTTACATGCATACTTACATAACATACATATGCATACACTCACAGTTTTGAATCCAAGTTTTCTAGGGCAGATCGGATCTCACTTATTACCATTTCTCTTTTTAGAAACCGACTTCGTTATTCATTCGTGATCTCAGGAAAAGTAATGGTGTAATACCTGAGTTTTACCACATGAAATAAGAGATAAATTAATTATCCTTCCATCCGTTCTTACATTTCTTTATTTTGTGATTATATTGAACTTCATTAGAATTTCAAAATTCTTAGATATGTGAACAGCTCAGAACTTTGCACAAAGGTATGTCATGTATGTGATATGTATGTATGTGTATCTGTGCATGTTTGTTGTGAGTGTAATTGTGTATTATGTGACATGCACAAAAACACACACACGTACAGGGATTTTAAAAGTAAATAAGGATAATGATAGTAATTAGGCTGACTCTTTGAAAATTGTCAGGAACATGTACTTGATTTTGTTTGTGTGTGGGGGGGGTGGGGGGGTTGTGGAGAGAGGACTAGGCAGAAAGCATGACAGCAACATGATAATTTCATGAGACGTTCACAGGAACGAGTGGTTGCTTGAGGTTACTTGTGGGAGTAAAGAAATGACAAAATGGTCCTGTAGAATATATAGTAAGTGTTTGATGGTGTATAAGTGTAGGCAATAAAAGAAAATGATGATGAAAGGAAAATTCCATAAAAAGATCAAATTAATAAAATAGAAATTTGTCAAAAAGGAATAACGTAAGTATGTGTTTTAGAGAAAATATGGTAAAGAGAAAAAATGAGCGGATAAGTAAAAAAAAAAAAAGTGAATTTATAAGACAGAAAAATTCAAGAAAAATTTTTGATAAATAAGTGATGAATGAAATGGAATTTTTTTTTTATAGTTTTGTTTTTTGATAAAAACGGCAAAATACAACTTCTGAACTCAGGTTTGAGAGGGTATGCAGAGAGAATGGCAAGTTTGTTGCAAGTTGCAAAGAAGTGTGATTATAAAGGAACTTAAATGTGATGTAACAAAAAACTTTGAACAGAAAACAGCAGCTTTGGAAAAGTTTAATGTCCTGCTGAATCATTCTTAATGATTAATGCTTTGGAGGAGGGGGCCATTTTCCTTTCATTTTATTTTGTTTTTCTTCTTTTAAAGTGTTTTATTCATATGTTTGTAACATTTCATTGTAGAAGTATATATGTAAGCTTTCCCTGCGCTCAAACAAATGTGGTTGGTTACAGTTTTTGAAATTCCATGTTTTTTTAAAGAATTCCAACTGGAGGAATAAGTTTATGTAAAAAGAAAAGGTTTATTTTTATTTTTTATTATTATTGTACTTTCCTCTAAAATAAGAATACCATTGAAAGTCATACATTTCTGTGTTTCATCCCAACTGTTACATCATTCACCCATTTATATGAAAAGGTTGTAAATGTTCATAGCTTCCCTGAGAGAGAGCAATGTGACAAGATGCCTTTGAATGCAACACTGCAGTCACATTGATAGTGCAGTAGCGTACAGTATAGTAATAAGGATAGCATAACATGCAACATTTCTTTTGTCAGTGTTGCAGGTAAAAGGCATTTTTATGTTGTGATAGGGACTGGATTTTAAATACTGTGTAAAGAGTTTAAATGGAAGTCTGCTCCGAAGTCCTTTTTCCAGTCGTGGGATGTACGCTGGAGTAAAAGGCGTTTTTTTTGGTCTTTTTTTTTCAGTGGAGATCAGTAGATGCTTGTATAGTAGCACAGTAGTGATAGAGTATACAGACTTTTGAAGTAAAGCCAAGTTTTTCTATTTCCACAAATAACTATGCAGTCCCCCAAATTGTATTCTAATTCATTTTCTGGAGTGCAGTTGGGGCAAAAAATGTTGGTGACAGAATGTAAACTTTTTTATTCCCCTCACTTTGTACTTTTTTTTTCTTTTCTTTTCTTTTTCTTTTTACTTTGGCTCCAACATCACGTGATCATCTCCCAAGATGCTTTGTAAATATTTTAAGTGTGCATTAAAAGGTCTTTATCTTTCTTGAATATGAATATGGGGGGAGGGGGGTAGGAACGTAAATTAAAAAATACTTAGACAATATTGATAGAATTAAAACTTTTTATATGTTATTTTTTCTATACACTGTATTGTATTTTCTGTACAAAAATTTTGAAAACTGATTTCCCAAAAAGAAACAGTTCTACAAGTAACAAAAATTTTGTTTTAAGCCTACCATTGGCAATATATCAAAAGGAGAAAAATATTGCTAGGCAGCAAATCTTTTGTTCTGGTATATTTTGTGTTTACATAGTTTTTTTATATATACATTAGTTTTAAAAGGGCCACACAGTGCTAAGTACTATGGGGCGAGAGTCTGCGTCAGTTGATATGGACTGGGTATCTCAGTTTGTGAAATTTTGAATAAAATTTAATTTGATACTGCACAATATAGTTCAAAGTCAATTTGCATGATTCTCGGGTTTAATTTAATTTGTGGGCCTTTAGTGTATATAAAGTAATTTCAATCATTCCTGGTATGTCTGTACACATTTTATAATAAAACAGTGTTTTTCACACACTCTTTTTTGATTTGAGAAACCTTTTTTTGGGTAGTTTAAGAGTTTTTTATCGTTGAGTACTAAATAAATATAAAGATAGTTTCCAATAATTTTATTTTTAAAATTAAAAAGGTCATTTTGTGTGTTTGCCAACTCCCTTTATTTAGGGCAGCATCAGTGGGGGTGGCATACACCTACTATGGTTCGGCCGTACGATGGTCATCACCTCCATGGAGTAGCCGTAGTCATCTCCAGCTGAATTCAACATCTTGGTAGTTGAGGTAGCACTGGTTGATGAGTATATTATGGCATTGAGACTGAAGCATGCTTTTAGCTTCATGTCTCTTACTGCTGTGTATACTCCTATTGATGTTCGCATAGTCGATGTGAAAGAAGCATTCTATGCCAAACTCACATCCATGGCGACAATTGCCCCTAGCAAGACATTGCATTGTTCTGGGTGACTTCAATGCAGTATCCGGCCATGATTGAGCTGGCTATGGAGATGTATGCCGGGCCCCATGGCTCGAGAGCTGATCCCAGCAAGCAAGGTCACAGAGATTGAGGATTTCTGGCTCCTGGTATCAGTGCTCCAACCTGCATTTCTGGACATGGTATAGGGATATGGGTACGTGGCCAAAGGGGATTGACCCCATTCTTGTCAGCACTCGATGGAGGATCCTTCAAAATTGCAGGGTTCTGTGGGACTGACCATAGGCTGGTTGTGGCTACCCTACAGATCCACTTCAAAAATCCTCATTCTTCCAGTGGCCCTAGGGGTTTCACTTGGACGGAAGGAGAGGAGGTGCCCAGGTATGCCATGGCAGTCTCATTGATTTACAACTT
Source organism: Penaeus monodon (assembly GCF_015228065.2). Lineage (NCBI taxonomy): Eukaryota > Metazoa > Arthropoda > Malacostraca > Decapoda > Penaeidae > Penaeus > Penaeus monodon. The sequence continues at coordinate 301 of NW_023661892.1, read as the reverse complement.
GGAACCTGATGGGGCCCAGTTACTTGTAGAGTTCCTCAACACAACATCAAACAGGCGAGTCTTTGGTGTATCCCGAGGCAAGACGAATTTCATCTTCTGGAAACTTGGAGGCACGAAGTTGTGCATGGCTCAGCTGAATGGCAATCAGGACTGCTTAGCTCTTTGTGCGTAGGGCTAGGACATGCTTAGAAGGACAAGGAACAGTCATCAGGATCTTGTGAGGGGGTTGAAGACCATTTCTTGTAAATGACCTTTGCCCGATTACCAATCGCTGAGAAAAGAATCGAAGCCCTCCTCCCCG
>NW_023661891.1:0-15000 GCF_015228065.2 Penaeus monodon | reverse complement strand
CACACACACAGGTTGTGTGTAAGTGTACATTATATGCAAATATATATATATTAATATATATATATATATATATTATATTATATATATATATATATATGTGTGTGTGTGTGTGTGTGTGTGTGTTGACTGTGTGTCTGTGTGTATTTTTTATTTATGTTATTTTTATGATGAGGCCGCGGTGACCGAGTGGTTAGAGCATCGGACGCAAGACTGTCACAAACGGCAATCTGAATTCGGGGTTCGAGTCACCGGCCAGCGCCTTGTTCCTTTGGCAAGGAACTTCACTTCGATTCCCTGCCTAGCCGCTGGTGGGCAAACCAGTCCAAGCCATTTGCCGTGTAAATAGAGATGGTGACTCGATAAAAACAACCGGGCGGAAGGCAATGGCAAACCATCGCTCAAAATTGCCAAGAAAATCATGGAAATCCATGATCGCCAACGCCCTTTGGGTGGGACAGGGCACTTGAAAAAAAAAAAAAAAAAAAAAAAAAAAATATATTATATATATATATATATATTATATATTATATATATTATATATATAATATATATAAAATATATATCATCATATCTACGATAGACCACTACCATATTCCAGTTTGGACTTACTCATATATGAGAGAGAGAGAGAGAGATACTGTGTGTTGTGTATGTGTGTGTGTGTGTATGTGTGCGTGTGTGTGTTGATCATGCACACGAAACATCCCCCCGCGCGTGCGCGTGAGCACGCACACGGATTTCCCATATAAGGGTAAGTAAACTCCAAGCCCTCCTCGCAGGTGACTGTAACCGCTCAGTAAGAAGCCAGATCATCTCAGATCCTGATGGAAGTGCGGGAGTACTGGGCTGAGTATTTTGAGCAGTTTGGCCAGGTTATTACACCAACAATAAACTTGGTGTGGGTAGTGTCGAGATTTCTTTTCCGAACTCACCCTCAGCGAGGATCCACCTTCCCTAACTGAAGTTAGGGCAGTGATCTCCAAGCTGAAGAGTGGTAAATCAGAGACCACCTTGCTCAGGCACCAGAGGACGGAGCAATCTGGGTTCACTCCTGTTAGGTCCCAATAGGCCTTGTTTTACTAAAGTCTGAATTACATTTAGTGTGGTTTATTGTCTTCCACACATTTTGCAAACTTCCCGTGTTTTTAGTCTTTGTCTACATATATGATAAACATAGAAAGAATTTGAAGCACACAAATTTAAAACCTATTTCAAATTCTCTTAATAATTCTGCAAGTTATGCATTTGTATGTGGATGATGCAGTCACAGTTTTTTATGCTGTCATCCATATTCTTTTTGTTGTGGGAAATTGGGGCCCTATGCACACACCTTTGTCCGAATCTTCAAAAAAGATACTTTAAATACTAAGCTTACTGTCAAGTAATGTAACATTAAAGTAATAAAGTAACTCCAGTCATTCTCAGTTCGTTGTACTGGGGAAATTAAATCACAAGTTGGATTGTTAAAAAGCTTGTCTTTATCTCTTTCATTCAATTTCTTTACATAATGGTCATGGTTAATGGTTAATGATTACAAAGTAAATAAATGTGCTTGGCATCAAATGTCATATACCCAAAATAGAAAGGTGTTTAGTGAAAACTTAATGATTAAATGTGCTACACGTCAAAAGTTGTACAGCAGTTCAGAATAGTACGGTATTAAAAGGGGGCAAAGAGGGGTGAGGGTAGAGAGGGTTAATGGACTAAGGTAGGAATTAACAAGGGGGGATTAGATCAAAGTTGTCAAAGGAAGGAGTGTGCAATTCTGCAAGGATATCGATAGGGTTGGGTAGGGATTAGCAAAGGAGAAAGGGGGTTTAAGATATTTTAGATCACAGTTTCAAGAAAAAAATGGGGGGGGAGAGAACCAGGGGAAAGGAGTTAAAGGGAAGAGTAAGAGGAGGATGGATATTGGCAGTTACTTTCAGTGTAAAGTGAATGGGAGGAGAGAGATTTGGGGGACGGTTGAGGTGTAAGCATGTATCTGTAATTTTGATGTCTTTGAGAGTTTCTGAAGTGGAGTTGTTTGGAGGTTTTGAGAAACAAAGGTTTTTTTCATGAGAGGGAGAAGAGAGACAAGGGCAGAGGGAAAGGTTGATGTAGGAGAGGATGCAGTAGAAGATGGAGTAGAACGTTTTGGATGAGAAAAGATACTGGGGATCTAGAAACTTCTAAAAGGTGGATATAGAGAGCAAAGGATTTACTGGTGTAGGGGTAAGAGAATAAATTTGCCTGTAAATTTACCTGTCTGGTCTCATGTAAATTGAGGCCAAGTTTGAATCTTAGAGACACCTCAGACTCAAAAATGTAGGTAGGGCAGCCCCTATAACAGGGATCAGGCTGGGGTAGCAGCAGTTTTTAGCAGGGTGGCCCAGACAGCAGCAATTCTGACATGTTTATGGAAAGTAATCTTGGCAAAAATGGTGGAGGACTTATGGCAGCCGCTGGGGGAATAGTGTACAAAGACCTACTCACCTGCCTCTAGTCCATGAGGCGGGCGAGTAGTTCTTACAATTTTACCAATTGCTTGTCGTAGACAGAGCAGATTGTCAAGTACTGGGGGAGGGATGAGGCTGAGCAGGAATGGGTTTGCCAGTGATAATGCTTTAAGCTGGGGATTTTAGGTTAACTACGAAAAGGTGGAAATGTTGGGGTGGCTGTGGAAGGAAATTTTGCCTACTTGTATTTGGGAAACCATTGGTGGAAGGGGAATGTTGTCTGAGTGAGGGGCTGTAGATAGGTTTAATGAAAAATTTATCCATTTATCATATTCGAAGAATCTGGAGAACTTATCTTTTGAGGCAAGCTGATACAGCGGAAAGATTCAGTGCCCTTAATAATGGTGCAAAATTTTCAATTCCAGCTATGCTAAGCCTGGAGTATGTTTGGGAGAGAAACAGTACACCCCTTAGGGTCCCCTTGAGGTAAGGACTAGACAACTAAATGGGAATACCACGCCCATGGCTTTCCCCCAGGCCCTTTATGATTGGTGAAGTCAGCTTTTTATCTTTTCAATACGGTTTTTCATGCCTTAGGAAGCGGATAGCAGAAGGGGGGGGAGAAGATAAAGAAATGGAGATGAGGAGAAGAAAAAGACAAACCCCCAGCAACAAAGCACATGAAGAACCTAGATATTCAAAGAAAAACAATCTCGTAATTTTGAATATTCTCCAAGCAAGAATGGTTAAAAGGTTAAAAGCAAAAGAAATGTGCTAGACCCTCTAGGTCATGTAGCACTATAGTTAATGTTTTGGGAAACGTGGTTGAGTTAGTGATTGTTGTCTCAAACTGGGCAAAGGAATTGGTGAGTAAAAGGGTTAGGTCGGGTGTGGTAAGGAGCTAGATTAGATGAAGGATATGTATGCGTTTGAGGAAAGAGATAGGTTTTTTGAAGCAGAAAGTGTGGATTTTGTAGGATGTCTGATAGGTTGGGGGGTCGGTGAAGGGAGGATAGGTGGGGGAAAGCAGAGGTACGGGGTTTTTTCAAAACGTGGGCACGACAAAAGGATGTGTGGATTTGAAAGGGAACATTGCATAAGGAACATAAGGTTGGATCAGATTGTGACATCAGATAGGATTGTGTTAGACGGGTGTGGCCAATGCGTAAGCGGACGAGAGCGGCCCTCCCAACGTCTGTTCCGATGAAATGGAGCTGACCAGGAGGAGATTGATAGTTTTACAGAATGTAATTTATTAGTGCGGAGGCTTGCCCAAAAAAGATTGCCATCGATTATACAAGAAGGCCCTTAAAGTGTGGGTAATAATCCGTGGCTGGGTACATGAGAAGCGGGGTTTGGGTTTATGATGTGGACATAGTGGCGTGGCGTGCTATTGTATCTGCCTGTTCATTGCCGGGATTCCAACATGGCTGGGCACCCAGCAAAATTTTGGATTGTTTTATGGCGTGTGGACAGGTAGAAAAACCAGTTCTGGATCTTACAAAAAAGGGGGTTTTGGTGGTGTGTATTGACTTTAGAATTTAAATGAGTTACGGGAGTCAGTAAGAATTGTAAAAGAGGAAAGGAGAGTGAGTATATGTGTTTTAGAGCAAAAAGGAGTGCATACAGGTTTGTATAAGGACACTGATTCAGGAGGAAGGGAGTATTTGAAAGTACGAGTTGGAAGATTACTGCAAAACCAGAAACCGGAGGTGGATTTGGAGCCATCAGTATATACGTGAATACTAGGGGAATGAGGGGAGACATGGTCAAGGAAATGGTGAGAAGGACAGTAGGAGGGATATTTGATTTTAGGGGTCGGGGAAAACAGAAAAGCAAATATGGAGGTGAGGTAAAAGCCTGGAGGAACGGAATGGACAGAAAACGGGAGAGGGTGGAGATAGGGGAGAGGGGAATGGGAGAGGAGGGTATCCATGCGAGTGGAAAAAGGAGTAGGTAAACTGGAAATGAGCTAAGGTAAGAAGTAGGGATTGTGGGATAGTTAGTTTTAGGGGAGGGAAAGTTGGTGGAATCGAACATAGCTCGGAGAGAGAGAAGGGCACGACGTCGAGATAGAGATGGAAATGCCTGATTCAGTGTACAGCTCTCAACTGGAGAGGGGCGAAAGGCGCTAGTGCTAAGCGAAGACCCAGTGATGGATTGTATCAAGAGGGGCAAGGAGAGAAGTTTGAGGCAGAGGAGTAGATATGGCATCCAAATCAAGAGTGGGGAGGCCCCAAAGAAAACATGAAGATGAAGGAGAGTTTTGCGATCTGACCCCCATGATATATGGGATGAGTTTTTAAAGATTCGAAGGGCGGGGGAGACTTTTTCTTTAATGTGTAGAATATGGTCTCGCCGGGACAGTTTGGAGTCAAAAATGACACCTGGGAAATTTTGGGCCAGAGGAAGGGCATTGGAGTGAAGTGCCATATAAGAAGAGTGCGGGTAGGGGACCTAACGTGAGCGAGAGAAAAGGATGGAGAAAGATTTAGAGGTAGAAAAGCGGAAGCTATGGTTTGTGGCCCAGGAAGATACTGATGAGATTGCAGATTGAAGAAATTGGTAGAGATTTGGTATGGATGTGCCAGAGGCATAGATGGTTAAATCATCAACATATAGTGATGACCGGGCTCCTGGTGGTAAAACTGAGACAATATCATTAACAGTAAGAAGGAATAAAGTGGTACTGAGCACACTGCCTTGTGGGACACCTTCGATTTGAGGAAAGAAAGATGATGTGGCAGAGGCAATTTTGACCTGGAAAGTGCGTTGGGAGGGGAGGAAACTTTATGAAGACACCCATGTTTCCACGTATGCCTAGAGGGGGACAATTGTTGGAAATATGGTACCGCATGTGGGATCAATGCTTTTTCTAGATCAAAAAATATAGCAGTAGGGATTCATGGCGTTCAAATGCAGATTTAATATATGTCTCAAAATGAGCAAGGGGGTCAGCTGTGCTTCTGGCACGGCGAAAACCGAATTGGGAAGGAGAGAAGATTGTGAGATTCAAGATACCACATTAAGCGGAAGTTTGCCATTCGCTCTAATAGTTTGCACAAGCAGCTAGTTAGTGCGATGGGGCGATAGTCTTGAGGGAGGGTACCCGATTTATTGGGTTTCAGGAAGGGAAGGAAAAGCTTCTCGCCAATTAGAAGGAAATTTCCTGATGTCCATATGGGGTTTGTAAATTTTTAATAGGAAGGAAAAGGGAAAGAAGTGGGAGTTGCCGGAGCATACGGTAGTGAATACCGTCAGGGCCCTTCGTGATGTTGCGGCACGATTATAGGGCACCCAATGAGTTCAGAGGAAGAAAATGGAGCATTATAGGATTCAGGAGATGGGGTGAAGGTAATGGGGTACTTCTCTGGTGGTTTTTAATAGAAGAAAAGTGTGGGAAAGGTGAAACCACTACTGACCTGGCTGAAATAATCACCCAGTTCATTAGCGACTTGGAGAGGATCTTATTTGAGGGTCTCTCGTATTTGGAGGCCGGGGGCCGGATGGGGGGGATGTTTGCCTGATAGTTTATGGTTTTGGCGCCAAATTTGAGATAGATGTAGGGGATGTAATTGATGAACATAATTTCGCCAGCTATTTGTTTTACTATTCCGGATTGTACGACGAAGATAGGCAGATGCTTTTTTAAAAGGAGATAAGGGCTGATAGTTGATTTGGAGTACCTCTCTTGTAGCGGGAAAACTGTTCCAGGCTACACGTTTTAAGCGAAGTGCTTTAGTGAAATCAGAATTCCCCCATGGAACACATTTGGAGGTATTTTGGTCTTGAGGTTCAAAGGGATAGCTGTATGTGCAGCTCTTAAAACTGTATTTTTTAAACCTATCATTTCTGAAATGGAGGTGAGGGAGGATGGAGGGGTATGAATAGCAAGAGTGAAGTGAAAGTATTCCATTCGGCTCTATCAAGGCACCAGCGTGGGGGGTTATGAAGTGGTACGTATGAAGTAGGAGAAAGGGAGAACTGGAAAGTGGTCACTATAGGGGAAATGGTCTAAGACTGCCAGTGGAAATCTAAATGAAGAGAAGGGGAGCATAGAGGAGGTCAATGCATGGGAAAAAAATTGCGTGCGTGTATCAAAGTGTGGGGGCGATCTGAATTTAGAATAGTAAGGTCAGCTGTAGAGAGGAAAGCGCTCTAGAATCGGCCTCGGGAGTTGGTGATTGAATCACCCCAAAAAGTGTGGCGGCAGTTAAAGTCACCAACTATGAGGAAAGGTGGTTGAAGTTGGGAATTAGATTTTCAAAAACAAAAGTCAATGGGTGGGAAGGGCAGAAGTAGACTGAAATCACTGTGATCCAACGATGAAGGGAGATACGAATACTGTGCAAGGGAGATTGGTTTGAAAGGGAGGTGTGACATAAGGTGTTTTCTGATTGAAAAGTATGGACGAGACATAAAGGGGAATGTGGGGAAGAGACAAAATGATAATTGGGGATTGGTATTGGAGGATGTTAAGAAAAGGGCTCTTGAAGGCATATAATGATGGGGTTTTAAGAGGAAAAGATATGACGAAGGTCAGGTCTGTGGGAGCGGGAAAATGCGAATATTCCAATGAAGGATAGTTATACTTTAGTGATATAGATTGTAGTACGTGTTGGGGATATTGAGTTGGAAGCAGCTAGAGTGTGGGGTAAGGACTGATAGGTCTGAGATGGGAGAGGTGTGGGAGTTGGTGTTCTACTAGGAGGGGTATTAGGAGATGGAGGGTCTGAGGAAGGGGATACTTTTGACATAAGGGATTCACGTGTGTATCCAGGAGGGAGTGGAAGGGATAGAGGGGATGGTGGGAGGGTTTAAAGTGGGCGGGGTTGGGGTCGGGGGGGGTGGGCTGTGTTGGGAGGGGGTAGGAGGTAGGTTGTAGGGGGGGGATATCGTTAGGAGGAGGATGGATTCAGCAGTTACTTGGGGTGTGGAAGGAGCAGGAGTTGTAAGATTGGAGGTTGTGTGTCAGTTTTCATTAAGTAATCTTGAATATTTTTAATTAGTTTCTTCTGTGGTGTTGGTTGGGGAGTTTTTGGGGGATAAAGGATTTCTTGTGAGGGGGGGAAGAGAGGACTGGGTGTCTCAAGCGTAGGGGCAAAGGAAGGTGGAGGTGATTGTGTGGTAGGGGAAGAGGGGGTGGAACGTTTGTTCTGTCTGTTACGGGTAGTGCGAGAGGGAGAGGGGGAAAGGTGTTGGGGTTGTAGTGGTGATTGAGTATCTGTAGTAGAGATTGGAGTGTCTGGGTTTAGGATGGCAAAAGAGTTTGACTGGGGAAGGTAGGAGGTAGAAGAAGGGGAGTTAGATGTAGGGGGGGTGGGTTTAGGAGAATTTGGGAGAATGAGCAGGATTACTGGAGTAAGGGGTAAGAGAGAAACCACGTTCGACGTGTTCCTGTCTGGGTTCACGTAGTGTGAGTCCAAGTTGAATCTGAGAGTTGCTACCTCAGACTCAATTTGAGTTGGGGCAGCCCTATAAAATACATTATGGGGGGCCCCCACAGTTGGCACATGTGCGTGATTGTGCAGAGCATTTAGATCGGGTATGGCCAGGTTGGGTACATAGTGGGGGATCTGGCTGTGGAACGGCAATGTTTTGGCTGGGTGTCCTAGACGCCAACAATTTTGGCACTGCATGGAGGGTTGGTATGGACGAACAGGGAGGGATTCTCCGCCTATGTAGACGTTAAAGGGAAGGTCATGTCTCCCGGGGGTAATTTTGGCTATGTTAGTGGGTTTTTCTTTCGATGACCTCTGGGGGGAATGGGTGCATTGTACTGATGTTGCATCATAGTCTGTGAGACAGGCGAGTAGGTCTTTTCCACAATTTGACCAAACTTTGTCATAGATTGGGCAATTTGCTGGGGAGATTGAAACTGTTCCGGTGCAAGTATTTTAGGGTTGGATGGGTTCTGCAAGGTGGGGTTACCATATAGGTCAGTTAGTTTTGTTAATCTATAGCTTGGTTTCGGATGTTACTGTACAAGACGGGAGCGGTCGGGTCGGCTACGGAAAGAGACTTTACCTACTTGTTTTTTGGAGACATTGTTGGAAGAGAAGGGGGTTGTCAGAGTAGGGAGCTGTGGGGAGGGACACGGAAAAATCGGTCCCATTTGGGTGCGCTAAAGAGAGTATTCAAGATTGTTGTAGAGATAGGGTAGTAGAAGGGCGGGGCGTGACAAAATGGAGTGTGTTGAGGGGGGTTTGTGTTATGGAGAGGTGGGCAATAAGGCTGTAAGGTATTAATAATGGAGGATGGGGTGTTGGAGGTGTGGGGGTAGAGGTGTTGGAGTTGAGCTGCTGGGAGAGTGGAAATGTTCCTTAAGGGTTGATTGTTGGGTACTGTACTAGTAGGCATTGGGAGGGGGTAGTTTTTTGCAGTGTTCGGAGCCGTGGTCAAAGGAGAGCCCGGGGTCAGGGAATCGGGTAGTTTACATCGTTGGGGCTATTGTAAAGGGCAAGCCTCTTGCCCTAATAGTGGGATATGTTTTCATTACTGGCCATGGCAAGCCTGGATTATGTTGGGGATAAAAAAGAGTCCATCCCTCAGGGTCCCCTTGGGGTAAGGGCTAGGTAACTAATCAGGGAATACCATGCCCATGGCTCCCTCAGGCCGTTCAGGACTGGCACAAAGTCAGCCTTTCATCCTTTCAGCACGGCTCTCACACCTTAGGAGGTGGATAGCAGAAGGGTTTGGTGAAGGGACAGAAACAAAAGGGGGAAGGAAAAAAAAAGACCATGCAAATTAGTTAAGTCAGGGCTGAGTCCCAAGGTTGGGGAGTTCCCCATCATTGGGTCCCCAGTCTCCCCTCCTAGACCCCCCCACGACAACAACGGCAAGGGATTGGGGGGGCCCCAAGCAAAAAAAAAGTACTTTGACTCCCTACAGTTCAACCCTTACTCTGTGGTTGTTGATAATTATAACCCACTTTTTTATGCTTCACTGTTATGTTAAATCAATGTGATAATCTAGATATCCTGCACTACTTGTTTTCACTCCCCCTTTTTTTTCCCTTTTCTTATTTCATAATTTTTCATTTTTTAAAGGTTTTCTAAATTTGTGGATTGTATACAATAGAAATATATATTCATCAGTAGTTCAGTTCAGGAGCACACCAGTACACAACTTTTGTCAATATATTCCCTGTCCCTTTCTGCTCCCCTCCCTCCTCCCCCCATACATATTTTGCAATCGATTTTCAGTGAAGTATTGTTTATTTATTCACAGAAAAATTTCTGCTGCATCAAAATCTAAGGTAATTTGTGGAGTATAACAAATTATACCGATAGGGTGGGCTTGGAGGTAAGAAATTTTTTTGGTTCACTAAGGTGATATTTTTGGGTTTCCAGAATGGTCAATGGTCAAAAAAAACATCAAAGGCCACACAGCACACGCATTTGGCAGTGTTTTGTGTTGAAAAGGGGAAATATGAGTTAACAATTTGGATAAGTGAAAGAAGAAGGTGATGAGGAAAAAGAAAGGAAAAGGAAAAAGGGAGAAGGCCATGAAAATTAGTTGAGGCAAGTGCTGAGGTCCAAGGAGGGGTGACTCCCTATTGGGCCTCATCTCCACCTCCAAAGGGCCCCTCACGAAAACCCAAGCAAGGGTTGGGGGATTTCAGTGAATAAAATGTGTGTTTAAAATTGTTTTGGCAGACATAATCATCATGTCTTATTTCAGGTCTTAAAAATTTTTCCATATTAAATGGAAAACTGCAGACTCAAAGATGTAAAATCCTTTCAGTTTATAATATTCAATAAAATCATTTTTAAATTTCTTTTTCTACAACATTTGGCTTGCCTCAGTAAAATAAATATTAAAGCATTTAAATATTCAGGAAATATAATCTTAACCCTTCCATGGCAGGCAACGTCTTAAGACGCTTTCTCAGAAGGGCCTGCAGGCGGGGTTCTTAAGATTCAAATTGTCTTTAATTTTATCTTGGACTTATGAGGGGGAATGTTGCTCATTTGTCGTATAATACCATAGTAAGATAACAAGTCTTTCATGTGTTTCCCTTATTCACAAAATTGTAAGAAAGACTACCCAATTATTTTAATAATGAAAATTAATGAGTCTAGCACTGCCAGAGATCCCATAGAACTGGCAACCCCATTCACACTCACCCCACTCACTTCCAATCATCAGTTTTTACAATGTTGTGTGTGTGTGGGTGTGGTGTGTGTTTTTGGTGTGTGTGTGTGGTGTGTGTGTGTGTGTGTGTGTGTGTGTGTGTTGTGGTGTGTGTGTGTGTGTGTGTGGGGTGTGTGTGTTTTGTGTTGTGTGTGTTGTGTGTGTGTGAATAATAGCCTGCTGCAAAAGGGTTCATTTGATAAACACAGATGAACAGATTTATTACAAAGAATAAAAACAACTCTTCTTTCTTGAAACTTTGATATCTCTATTTTTTTTTATATTTTCTTACTCTTAAACAAATTATAATAAATACATAAAATATACACTATTTATTAATAAGAAAAAATATGACAAAACAATTTTAGGGATTAAAAACCCAAGAAACTGTAATTCAGAGGAATTCATTTACCAAACCATTTCAGGAAATGACAATGCAAAAGACAATGTTTCCCGAAAAGGGAAACAAATGGCAAAAATAACAATGATAAAATTTTGGAAAAGAGTTTGGCTCTATAAAATATAAAATTCAAAACACAAGCCCTTGACCCAAAAGACCAAGGGCTATTCATTTTGCTTTTTGACATCAACTTTGCAAATATTATTCAGCATCTCAAAACAGATAAAAATCTATACACTGGAGATGATTATGGTGGATGGTTTAATGTACATTTTATACAGACATACTGTGGAATTTCCATCTTTTTTTTTTTTTTTTTTTTTTTTTATTGTGATGAAAGTTAACACCCAAAACACAATAAACAAGAATAGAAAGAGTCAACAGCCACTTCCGTCACTTTAAAAATAAGCAAAATCTCGTCATCATGTACAATGCTATTTTTTTACTTTTTATTTATTATTTTTTAAACTATATACTAAAATGCAGTCCTAATATATTATATTGTATATATATAACAGAAAAATTTCATACTCCATATCCTTTGTAATTTAGAAACTATGGATCACTGGACAATTACAGGTCACCTACATTATTTTATTCTAATATCTATGAAACTTACTGGCTTTCCTTACATAAACTAGGTAGGGATTTTACAGTAAAATTGAGAGTGCATATAGTGCACCATTTGATCTGAAAGTTCTATAAAAGTCAAAAAGTGCCAATCATTCTGATGAAAAATAATAATTGACTAAGAAAAGGAATATTAATCAACCGTTGAATTACATATGATCTAAACCTTGATGCTTAAGAACTAAAATGGAAAAAAAGGGAAAAAAGAGAAAGATTGTCCAGTGCCTTACTTAAGTTCTCTCTTTTCACAATTTCCCCTTTTATGGGCTGAAACAGTATGGATAGACAAGCATTTATGGAACTGTAGAAATTTATTTAGTCTCAGAAATACATCCTATAAACTGCAACTTAAATAAAAAAGTTGTAATCAACAAAATCTCTTTGAATAGCCCGTATATGACAGTGATACTTCTAACTTTGTGAATGTTAATGTGATGGTTGAAATCATATCTTTAAACAAGACAACATATCCACACATTTGTTTCAAGAAATTATCTCATACAAAAAATTTTTTCTAACATGCAAATATTAAGTAAGTATCTTAGCATAAGGTAGGCACTCCTGGATTTTCAAGGATTCTTTTTCATTTTAATCAACATGCTTACCCTACTAATATTTCACATACATGGCAGCCTGTTATTTTTGAGCTTTAGTCATACTGTATTTATTAGCTGTAGTTAGGACAGCTGTTTTCTGTGCCCAATCCAGTTTTTAAGATCATCATTTTCTAAAGAAGCAAAATGTTAAGGCTAGATAGAAAAAGGGCCACAGATACAAAATGATAAATAATTATATAAATATTATATCAAAATAAAACCCATATCCCCATCTAGCAATCTGCAGCTTTCCTAATCATATTCACACAAGCTTTGGTACATCAATAAAAAAAGAAAAAAGTCAAACATATCCTAATGTGATTCCAAAACGGGCACTGTATGCAGTGCCCTAACAAAGTACTTGCTCAAGGCAGCCATGGAAACTTTGAAAAACCCCCTTCATGCACTTGAAACTGGGATACTAAGGTACAGTGTTTCTTTATCCTTTTATCTTCACCCATTGGTGCTCAGTACATGCACAGTCCACTTACCTGACCTCACTTTTTTACTCCATTCCTTGAATTGATGGGAGAAAAGTTTCGATTTCTATTACTATTATTGATGTTACTAATGTAATCATTACCATCTTTACCATTAATATTGAAAGGAATACACAATTCATAATTATAAAATTAAAAAATCTTCCTCCTAAAATGTATGGAAAGGGAAAAAGATGAGTCAGATAGGCCTACTAATTAAACTCCTTGGTGCCTAAGTACTTCTGGAGGCATTTACATGTAACCAGCATGAATAAAACAAACTCACACTGGATTGTGCATGTATAGAAGCACTCATGACGGGAATCATTAGTTTTCCAATGAAGAAAATAATTAAGATGTATGATAACTATGGTAAAAAGGTTAAATATTCCCATGTTTTAACTGTGTAGCTTTTGAACTGAAATTCTGCCCTAAATCAACATCAGTGACAAAATAAAAAGGTTAACAAATAGTTCAAATTACTGACAAAAAGATGCTGAACACAGAAAACTAAAATGAAAAATTCTTAAACTCCTACTATATAAAAGAAAATAAAAATAAAAAAAATAAAAATTTAAAAAAAATTTCCAAAAGATCCCCCGTGCCTGATACCATGAAAACCTTCATGACTTTTTTCTACATAGTTTGGCTGGAAACATGCCCGTGCCCCCCGTGCGCGGGATTGCCTGTATCCATCCTTCTCAAGGCTGTACATTGAGACGGCTCCACCCTTTTAAGCTGTTCACTGTGTCTGCTCCTCATATCTACTGGACGAACTCGTTTCCAAGGGGGATAGATAAGTTTTTCGGGGGAATAATGGCTGACTTTGAAAAAAAGTACTGAGCTATCAGGGAATAGGCTTCTAGGCGAAAGGGAATAACCCCTGATATTAAAGTGTATTTTTTTGTTATAAAGGTTTTTTTCATATAATGAAAAAACCACCGGCTACCAGCAAATGTGCGGGGTAATCTAATTATCCTTTTTTTGTTTTACGCAAATTTTTCCCTCTCTCCCCTTTCCCAAACACACTGATACACAAATTTAGAGCCCCCCCCCAGTGGTAGGGGGGAGAGTGACCTTGGGGTGGGGCGCTTAGAATTAAAGTGTTTGGGGGTGGGGGCTGCTGGCCTGTGGGGGGTCCCAAAAATTTGCTCCCTGCACCTGAAAAAGATTTCTAATGATTGAGGTCAAAATGCAAAGGTATTAAATCCTTTTATCATTAGGTCATGCATTCTTCCATGGTTCTAAGCAATCAACAACCTCTGTGTTGTTGGACTACCAATATTAAAAAAAGTAACCGACTACTTAAATTTTACTTTTATCACACCCCCTTTCCACTTCGCAAGGCTCTGGAAACTATCAAATGTATCATTCTGATTCAGTCAAATCATTTTCTTCTTCTTAAATAATTTGTTCTTCATATGAAAGAGAGAGAGAGAGAGAAAGAGAAGAGAGAAGAATAGAGAGAGAGAAATAGAGAGATGAGGGAAGGAGAGAGAAGAAGAATGAGAGAGAGAGAGGGGGAAAAGAGGAGAGGAGAAAGAGGGAGAGAGAGAGGAGAAAGAGGAAGGAGATGAGGAGAGGAAAAGATGGGGAGGGGGTGAGGGGGGGAGTTGGGGAGGGGAGGAGTACGGAGGAGGAGTACAGAGAGGGAAGGGTCAGAGGGGAAAAAAGTACAGAAGAGGATACAGAAGAGAGGAGAAGAGAGAGAGAGAGAGAGAGAGAGAGAGGAGAGAGAGAGAGAGGGGAGAGAGAGGAAGAGAAGAGGAGAGAAGAGAGAGAGAGAGAAGAGAGGAGAGAGGGAGAGAGAGAGGAGAGGGAGGGGGATAGAGGAGAGAGAGAGAGAGAAGAGAGAGAGAAGATGAGAGAGAGAGTAGAGAGAGGGGGGAGAGAGAGGTCAAGATCAGAGAGAAAAGAGAGAGAGGGAAAAGAGGAGAGAAGAGAGAGGAGGAGGGAGAAAGAGAGAAGAGAGGAGAGAGAGAAGAAAGAGAAGAGAGAAGAGACAGAGACAGAGGAAAAAAGGAGAAAGAGAGAGGAAAAAAGAGAGGAAACAAGGAGAGAGAGAAGCCCGGGGGAAAAGGGAGAAAGCAGGGGAGAGAGAGAAGAAGAGGAGGGAGGGAGGAAAAAGAAGAGAGGAGAGGAGAGGAGAGAGAGAAAGGAGAGAAAGGAGAGAGAGAGAGGAGAAAGAGAGAGGAAGGGGGGCAGGGGAGAGAGAGAGAGAGAAACGTGAAGAGAGAGGAGGAGAAAGCGTGGAGAGAAGGGGGAGAGAAAAACGTGAGAGAAGAGAGAGAGAAGAAAGGTGGGGAGAGAAAGGGGGAGAA
>NW_023661890.1:0-16869 GCF_015228065.2 Penaeus monodon | reverse complement strand
ATATAATATATTTTAAATAAATAATAAATTAAATTAAAAATTTAAAATATTTTTAAAAAATATTATTATATTATATATATATATATATATATTATATTTTTAATTTCCCCAAACCCCCATATTGTGTGGGGGTGTGGGTGGGTGTAAATAAAAAAATTATTATATTTTATTATAAATATTATAAATTTTATTATATAATTTTATATATATTTTATATCAGGGGAAAAGCCCATGTTTCGTTCCAAGGGCCTCGGGTGGGAGGGGTTTTAGAGCATCGGGGACTCAAGGGGGACTGGCACGAGGGGAAAAATTAAGTTCGGGGGGTTTCGAGGTAAACCCCGGCCGGGGGCATTGTTCTTTTGGGAAAAGGGGAAAAAATTTTAAATCTCGATGCCTACTCAAGCCACTGGGTGGCCAAAAAAACCCCCCCAAAAAAAAACCCCCAAAAGGGCCCCATTTTGTTGGTCCCAAGCCCGGATAAAAATAGAAGGGGAATTGATTACCTAATTGGGTTTAAAAAAACCCCCCGGCCCTCTTTGCGTGGAAAAGGGGGAACTAGGGGGGAACCCTACCACGTTACTCACTCCAAAAGAGCATCCACAAACATAAAAAAAAAAACTTTTACAATTCCAGAAATTTTCATGCTCTGCCCCCACGGCGGGTTTCAGGGACATGAAAACCTTACTGTTAAAAGAAAGGAAAGAATATATTTTTATATTGGGTGTGTGTTTTGTGTTGTTCGTTTGTGGGGGTATGTGAGGTATATGTTTTATATTATATTAATATATATAAATATAATATATATATATAATATTATAAAAATTATGTGGGGGGGGGACACCCCCCAACCACATATATTACACCCCCCCCCACCAACACCAACATACACAACCACACAGGGAAACACACACCACAACACCCACCACCAACCACCACAGGGACCCACAACCCCCACCCCACCCACACCCACCCCCCAAACAACCACAATTTATTGTATGTTTTAAATACGATTTCTGGTTTATTATTATCATTATTTACCCTAATAATTGCCAAAAAACCCATCAAAGAAAAAACGAAAAAAAAATCGGAGATTTTGGGAAGGCATTTACTCTCAAAAAAAGGCTATATTTTAAACTTTGCCGCTTTTGACTTGTGATTTTTTTCTTTTACTCTTTTTTTCTTATATTTGGACAACAATTTCCTGTGTTTATTCATGATTAAATTTATCATGATTATATTTATTTATTATCTTATATATTCATTATTATATCATTATTGCAATGGATTATTCATTAATGGCCCAATTAATTTCATTATATTGCAATATTGCAGTTTAATAAATATTTTACCAAAAAACTATACTAATAAAACAGCTATAATAAATAGTATAAATATTAATAATGAAAACGTTTTATTAAAATTTAATTTTATATAATGTTTAAATTAAATTATCGTTATTATTAAAAAATTTTACTGTGGTATAATAATTAGTTTTGCAAAAATTAAATTACCAATGAAAATGTAAAATGATAATAAATAAAAACCCAATAATAAAAGAATAATAAAATAATACAAATAAAACGTTAGTATTATTATATTATAATTTTAATTTAATTATAATTGTTATTTATTACAAGCTAGGGATAATATTTTTGGGCAATTACTTTATACTACTAACTTATATCTACTATATCTTTACTTTTACTACTTAATAATAAATAATAATAATGAGAATTAGTAAATAATATAAAAATTTAATATCAAAAATATGTTAAATCCAAACATTCTCTTATTCTCACTTTTTATCAAATCCATTATGACATTGATTTAAAATAAATTGGTAAATAAATTTCCATATTAACAATTTAAATTATCAAAAATCATGGAAAAATGGAAAAACAAAAAAAAAAAAAACAAAAAAACGGTCATTATTTTCTAAAAACTTACATTTTGGGCTTAGATTTTTCCCCGTATTTGCCAAACCTTTGGGAATTTTTTTATTTTTATTTTTTTATGTATTTGGGACAAAAAAATTCCTGTTATTTTATCCCATTATTTTCATGATTTCATTTATTTATGGTTTTTTCTTCATTATATATCATATTATTTCATTTCATTATATTATTTTCATTAATGCAAATTTTTATCATAAAATTATTGCAATTTATTATCATATTCATTTGCAAATTATTCATTTATTTATATTATATTATTTTTACAAAAAAATATTATAATAAAATAAACAATATGACTTAAAAAATAAATAATAAAATAAAAAAAATAGATAAAATAAATAAAAAACTGTTTTTATTAATAAATGATTTATAATCATATTTTAATTAATTAGGCGTTATTACGGTTAAATTATTTACTGTTTAAATTAATTATTTTTTCCAATTATAATACCAGTAAAAAAAAATTAAAATTGATAATTAATAGCAAATAAAAGTTTTAAAAAAAACCAATATTATTAAAAAAAAAAACAAGTATTTATATTTATTTAACTTATATTATTTATTAATTGTTATATATTACAAATTATGATTATAGTTTTTGGGGCCAAAATAATTACTAATAATTAAAGCAAATTAATAAATTTTAGTAATATTAATTAAAAATAATAAATTATAAATAATAATAATAATGATAAAATTGTAAATAATATTAATGATCATCCAAATTGTATCCAAAATTTTCTTATTCCACTTTAATCATCATTATGGTCATGATTAATAAAATATTCTGGTTAAATTATTTTTTCATATTAAATATTTAATTAATGCCAGGAAAACAAATTGAAATGGAAAAAAAAAACGTGATTTTCGGGGTCAGAGTACTCGCAAGGCCCCTAGATTTTGCCGCTTTTTCGGGACTTTTTTGGGATTTTTTTTT
Source organism: Penaeus monodon (assembly GCF_015228065.2). NCBI lineage: Eukaryota > Metazoa > Arthropoda > Malacostraca > Decapoda > Penaeidae > Penaeus > Penaeus monodon. The sequence continues at coordinate 13,977 of NW_023661890.1, read as the reverse complement.
TTTACCTTTTTTAATTTATGGGGGACACCCATTCCTGTTATTTATCCCTCATATTATCATGGATTTATTTCATTATTATGCGTTATCATTCATCCAATTATTAAATTTTTTAATCATTTTACCATCCAATCATTTATTATTGCAATATTATTCAATTCAAAATTTGCAAATATCATTATTATTGCAAATATTGCAGTTATTTAATTTATATTTTTTACAAAAACAATATACTTAAAAAAAAACAGCTACAAATAATGAATTAATAATAAAACAATAATAACTAAAACCAATAATAAAACGTTTTTATAAATAATTATTTTATATTCATTATTTTTAAATTAAAATATCGTTATTTACTGTAAATTTTACTGTTTTAAAAACGATAGGTTTTTCCATGTCTGAAAGCCCCCGAGTCCAAAAAGCATGGGAAACTTAATTGTAGTTTCATGTTGTGATGCTCTTGGGGTGAAGTAAGTGGTAGGTTTTCCCCATTTTCTTTCCACGGAGGAGTGCCGGTGTTTCCGTTTTAGGTTTAATAAATTTCTTTACTTTTTTCCGGGCTTGGGAAACCCATGATTTGTGGCTTTGTCACAAGTGGTAGGTTAAGGGGAATCAAAGGTTGAAAAGTTTTTTATAACCAAAGGGAAAAAACAAACGGGTTCGGTGAACTCGAAAAAACCTCTAAAATTTCAGATTGCCGTCGTGGGGACAGTCTTTGAGTCCCGGCGCTTTAAACCATTTTGGCCAGCCGGGGGGCCTTGGTGGGAGATTTCATTTGGATTCCATAAAAAATTTTCCATTAAATGCAAAATTTATGAAGCGTTTGGTTTGGCATTGGGCCTTCCGGCCGGTTGTTTTTTTTTATTGGGAGTTCCCCATCTCTTTTTACCCGGTTTTATTGAACTTGAGCTGGCTTTGGGGGGCCCAAACCAGTTGGCAAACGCCATTTTAATATTTATTAATATATTCAAATATAATATTATTATATTTTATATTTATTAATATATAATATATAATTAATCGAATTGCACGTATAAATTACATATATTGTAGATACAACCAACACACCAACCACAACCAACACACAAAACCACATACAAAAAACAACTCACAACAAACCCAACCCAACACACACAAACAAACCACCCAACAACTCAAAAAACATAAATATAAAATTATTAGTTTACGTTTTTGTTTGCAAAAAAAGCAAAGGATTACTTTAGTTTAAAGTTTTACTGTTATTTACAAAAGTAGTTAGGTTTATGGTTAATGTTTAGGGGAAATCAGGGTTTTTAGGTAGTTGGAAGTTAGGTTAGGTTAGGTATTGGTTTAGGTTAGGTGTTAGGTTTGGTTTAGGTTAAGGGTTAGGATAGGTTTAGGTAGGTTTAGGTTGGAAGAATGAGGTTTGGGCTAGGTTTTGGTTACGAGTTTAGGGGTTAGGGTTTTAAGGTTAGGTTTGTTAGGGGTTTGGGGTTAGGTTTGGGTAGGTTTAGGTTAGGGTTTGGATTTGGGGGGTAGATTTGATTTAAAGTTTAGGTATAGTTTAGGGGTTTAAGGTTGGGTTAGGTTTAGTTAGGATTAGGTTTAAAGTTTGCCCCCCCCCCCAATTAGGTTTGGGTTTAGGTTTAGTTAGGTTTTGGGATAGCTTGGGAGATTTAGGGTTAGGTTTTAGGTGTTGGTTTAGGGTTAGTTTGGGTAGGTTTAGGTTAGGTTTGGTTAGGGTTTGGGGTTAGGTTTTTAAGGTTGGTAGGGTTTTGGGTGGTTTAGGTTAGGTGGGTTAGGATTTTGGGTTTAGGGTTTAGGTTAGATTTGGATTAGGTTTTAGGGTTTTTGGGTTTAGGTTTGGTTAGGTTTATGTTAGTTTAGGAGGTTTTGTGTTGGTGGGTTAGGGGTTTGGGTTAGTTTAAAGGTAGGTTTTGGGTAGGTTTAGGTTAGGTTTGGGTTAGGGTTTTGGTTAGGTGGTTTGTTTGGGGTTTTAGGTTTAGGTTAGGTTGGGGGTTGGGTTAGGGTTTGTTAGGGTTGGTAGGGTTTAGGTAGGTTTTCATGGGTAGGTTTTTAGTTTTGTTAGGTTTAGGTTAGGTTTATAGGTTTAGGGTAGTTTATTAGTTGGTTAAGGGTTTTATGTTTTGGTTTGGGTTTGTTTAAGGTTTAGTTGGGTAGGGTTAAGTTAGTTCGGTGGTTTTGGGTTTATTTGGGGTTTAGGTATATTAGTTATTTAGGTTTTAGTTACATGTATAGTTTATTAATTTATTAAATAATTATTGGTTAAGTTATAGATAGGTTGGGTTTATGTTATATTTAATTTATAATATATAGATATATTTTTTAATATTTAAATATATTAATATATTATATTAATATATTATTATATATATATTTTAAATAACGTTTATGAAAAAAAATTAAAAAAATATATATAACTTTAAAGAAAAAGTATATTAATTTATTTTAAGTTTATTTATGTTATGGAAGGTATTAGTTTGTGATAAACATATAGAATATAATTTAAAATAAATTAACATACTTATAAAAAAAAAATAATTAGTTTATTTATTTTATAGTATTAAGTTTATATTAGTTAAATTTTAAGGTTTTTTTAGGTTTAATTAATATAGGTTGGTTTGGTTAGTTTAGGAATTGAAGTTTAGGGGATAGGTTAGGGGGTAGTTTTAGATTGGTTTTAGGTTAGGTTTGGTTAGGGTTTAGGTTAGGTTAGTTTTTAGGTTTTTGGGTAAGGTAGTTTTAGTTTAGGGGTTTAGGTTGGGGGTTTTGGATTAGGTTTTTAGGGTTAGGTTTTGGTTGGTTAGGTTTGGAGTTAGGTTTAGTTTAGGTTAGGTTTTGGGGGTTTTAGGGTTTTGGGTTTTTAGGTTTAGGTTTTAGGTTTGGGGTTTAGGTTTGGTGTTTAGGGTTAGGGTTTTAGTTTAGGTTTGGGTTGTTTGGGTTAGGGTTTTTAGGTTTGGGTTAGGTTAGGTTAGGTTTGGTTGGGTTTTGGTTACGTTTGGGTTTGGTTTTGGTTAGGTTTTGGTTAGGTTTAGTAGGGTTTGGTTGGGTTTTAGGGTGGTTTGGGTTAGGTTTGGAATAGGTTGGGTAGGGTTGGGGTAAAGTATGGACATTTTAGGAGCAGTTAGAACGTAAAATTTACCAGCACCACATTTAGGCCCACTCTCAGTTAGGTAAAGTATCGCACCATAATCCCGGTTATATGAGGTTTTAGGTTATTTGTAGTTTATGTTAATAGGTTTATATAATATTTTTAAACTAGATTTTTACCTTATTATTTTTTGGATTAAATATTTTATTGGTTAGGTTTAGGTTTAATATTTGGGATTATGGTTTAAATATAAATATAATGGTATTTGGAATTTATATATAATTTGATTAGAGTTTATATTATAAAATTAATTAATTAAAAAATGGGAATTATACTTTGGACAAAAAAAAATTTAAAAAACAAAATATGTAAAATATAAAACAATTACTACATAATCGTACAATTTATTTAAATATTTTATAATAAGTTATTAATATATCATATTATATAATATATATATTATAATATTGTGTTGTGAGTTTTGTTTTGTTTGTGTTGTGTTTGTTTGTGGTTTAGTTTGTTTTATTTTGTTTTTTGGGCATATATAATATAAATATATAAAACATATAATATTATTATATTATAGATATATATGATTATATAATTATTAATATATAAAATTAAAATTGTTAGATATATTTGGAAAAAACAATATATGAAAGATGATATAATAAAATGAAACTTAACTTATAAATTACATATGGTATATATATATATTTATTATATTATTTATATATTAATAATATATAATTATATATATATATATAATATATATTATTGTATATATATAGGGTTTTTTTGTTTGGTTTAAAAACATTATGTGATTAATTAATTGTATATATTATTATTGATTGAATTTTGGTATTATAATATTAATAATATATATAATATATAATTAAAATATAATATATTTTATTATATATATTATATATATATTAATATATAATTATACCTGATAATATACATAATTATGTAATATAATAAGTATAGTAGGAGAAGAAAATAGGATGTGGTGTGTGGCGTTATGGCGTAATGGGTTTATTTGTGTAGTGTATTATATATTATATATAAAAATTATATAATGATATTATATATTATATAATGTATAATTATATATATAAAAATATATATATTATTATTATTTTTTTAGGGTGTATTTATATTATTTATAATTAATAATTATTAATATATCATATTATGATTTACTATATATTATATTATATATTAATTATATAAAATATTATATTATTATATTTTATTGAATATATATAAATATTTTATTATATTTAAATATAAATATTATTAAAACATTTAACTTGTATTATACACATCACCATAACAACCCACAATAAAAAAAAAACAACCCAAAAACAAGAAATCAAAAAAACTCATCAATGAACACACTACCAAACCCATATAAAAAAAATAAAAAACCACCATAAACCAACATAATACAATTAAATAAAAATAAAAATAAATATAAAAAACACAAACACAAAACAAACATCTTACACATCTCACTCATTAAAATAATAATATAAACATAAATATATAATATTATGTATATATATTTAAATATATATATATAATATAATTATATATTAATATATATAATATTATATTTAATACTTATTATATATTAAAACAAAAATAAACATAAAAATAACAATACAAAATATAAACATTTAAAATATATAATAATACATACAACCCAACACACCAACTATTCACTATAAATATACATGCATCTACCAACCCACCACCAAACACCCCCAAGTTTGGTTTAAGTTATTATGGGTTATTAATAATTTATTATATTTATTGGGTTTAGTTTATTATAATTGGTTATTTGGGTTAGTTTAGTTAGATTTTGTTATTTGGTATGGTTATTATAGTTTATTATTGGTTAGTTTTATTTATTATGTTAGGTGGGTAGATTTGTTACGGTTTGGGGTAGGTTTTTGGTAGGTTTGGGTTAGTTAAGGTTTGGTTTAGGTTAGGGGTTTAGGTAGTTGGGTTATTTTTTGGTTAGATTTTAGGTTAGGTTTGGGTTAGGTTTGGATTAGGGTTGTGTTAGGTTTTGGGTTTTAGGTTTGGGGTAGGTTTTGGGGTTAGGTTTAGGTTAGGTATTATATATATATTGTTATATATAATATATATATTATATATATATTACATACAATGTATTTACATACAGGGGGACCCACACCACACACAAAAAAACCCACACCAAACACCCACCACCACCACACAACCACAAAAAAACAAACCACCCAAACACCCCCAACCACATTAACAATATATATAATATATTATATTATATATTTAATAATATTATATATATATATATATATGGTATGTGTGTGTGTGTTTTGTGCTTGTGGTGTGTGGTTGTGTGTGTGGTTTTGTGTGTGTGTGTGTCTGTATGTATAAACATGGTATGTAATATTATTTATATATATTATATATATATATATTAACATTATAATTTAAACCTAAACCTAAAACCTAAAACCCAAAAACCTACCCCAAAAACCTAAACAAAAACCTAAACCCAAAAAAAACCTAATCCAAAACCAAAAACCCAAAACCAAAACCTAAAATCTAAAAAAAAAAAAAAACAAAAAAATAAAAACCCAAAAAACTAACTAAAAAACCTAAACTGAAAAATCTAAAACCCAAAAAACCTACCCAAAAAAAAAACCACCCCAAAACTACCCCAAAAAACCTTAACAAAAAAACAACCCAAAAAAAACTAACCAAACAAAACCTAAACCCAAAACCTAAAAAAAACCAAAAAACCTAAAAAAACAAAAAAACCTAAAACCCAAAAAACCTAAAACAAAACCTAAAAAAAACCTAAACCCAAAAAAACCTAACAAAAACTAAAAACCCAAAAACCTAAACCAAAAAACCTAAAAAAAAAAAAAAAACTTGTGTGCGTACAAAAAACTATATAATTTATATAATTATAATAAATTAATATATAATAATATAATACAATATTAAAATTTTATTAACGTTATAATAATTATATATGTAATATTATATATTATATATATATAATATTATATTATATATATATAGTAATATATTATATATAATATATATTAATATTAGATGTTGTGTTTTGTGTTTGTTAATTGTTTGGTATATGGTGTTGTGGTTGTTGTGGGGTGTGTGTTGTTGTGGGTGTTGTGTGTTGTGTGTGTGGTGTGTGGTGTTGTGTGTTGTGGTGTGTGGTGTTGGGTTGTGTGTGTGTGGTGGTTGGTGGGTGTTGTGTGTTGTTTGTGTGGTGTGTGTGTGTGTGTTGGTGTGTGTGTGTGTGTGTGTGTGTTGTGTGTGTTGTGTGTGTGTGTGGGTGTATATTACAAAAAAAGTTATTTTATTAATATTATATTATATTATAAATTATATTATATATATATTATTATTTATATATACAATTTAAAAATAAAATAAATAAAAATATATGATATATTATATTATAAACATATATGGTTATAATATATATAATATATATAAATATATATTAATATATATAATAATATTTACAACCCCCCACACAATTTACAATAACATATAAACATAAATAAAAAATATTATAATGGATAATTATAAAATATTATATATATATATAATATAAACATGTATGTCATAAACATTACAACACACACACAACAAAAAACAAAAAAAACAATTGGACCGCAAAAACGACACCCAAACCACACAAACATAACTTAAAATTTATTAATTCTTTCTAATCTATTTAATAATTTTTTATGTATATTATTTATGTATTATATGCATTGTATTATATATGTAATATTATGTATATATATATGAAGATTATAATACATATGTATATATGTAATTATGTATATTATAATAATTTATAATATATATATATTTATATTTTATAATATATATGATTATACAGATGGGAATATGGTTAAAAAAATATATATGTATTATATAAAGATGGAATTTTTGTTAAAAATTTACTATTATATGATTATTATATATTATATAATATATATTATAATAATTATATATATATATATATTAATATTATATGTATATATTATGTGTATTATATAATATATTATATTTATAAATATATAACATATGGTATATATATATGTTTAAAGTTTTTTATTATATTTTTCTTTTTTCTTATAATACTTTATATTCTACATATTTCATCTAATTATATTCCATTTTATTATATTAGTTTTATATGATATATATATTAATATATTATTATAATATATATAATATATATATAATATTTACATTATGTATTAAAGGGACACACACCCAAAACAACCAAACACCACCCCACATACACCACCCACAAACCAAACCAAACAAAAAAAACAACCCCCCCACAACCCCACCAACCCCCCAAAAACCACACAAAACAAAAACCCAACACACCACTCCCAACACCCAACACAAAATTAAAATAAAATATTATAAATTAATATAATATATATATATAATATAAAAGAATTTTATATTTTTACAAAACATAGTATTAATTAAAATTAAAATATATAACTTTATATTTTTCCACAAGATAATTATAAAATATTATAATTTTATATATATTAATTTATAAAAAATTTTCATATATTTAACAATATTAATATATGTAAATTTTATTTTATGTTTTTATGGTTTATATGCATAATTATAATTGCATAATATATGGCATTATGTAATTTTATTTATTAATTTTTGAAATATATTGTATATTTTTGTAATAAAAGTAAATGTATATATTATTGTATATGGTAAAATGTTTATATAATATTTATTTATGTATATTTTTTATATATTTTTTTTTTTTGGGGGTTTTGTTTAGGTGTATGGGTTTTTTTTTTTTGTTTTTGTTTTTTTTTGGTTTTTTTTTTTTGGGTTTGTTTTTTTTTTTTAGTTGTTTTTTTTTTTTTTTTTATAAAGTTAATATTATTTTAAAATATATTTAATTAAATAATTATAATAAATAAAAAAAAAAAATTTTATAAATAAATATGTAATTCCAAAATATTTAATAAAAAAAAATTAATAAAATAAAAAAAAACCAAACCAAAAATTAAACCCAAAAATTACTAATAAAAGAAAAAATTTAAAAAATTATAAATAAATTTAAAATAATAATTAACACCAAAAAAAAATTGAAACCAAAATAAAACAATATCTAAACTCCCACCAATAAAACCAAAAAAACCTAACTAAAAATAAAACAAAAAAATTATCAAAAAATAAACCAAAAAAAAAAAATAAAAAACCAAAAAAACCTAAAATATAAAATATATAATAAAAATATAAAAAAAATTTAAAACAAAAGAATTTAAATTTATTAAAAAAATAAATTTTTAAATTACCAAATAAAAATAAAATATTTATAAAAATACTAATAATATAAAAAAAAACTAAAAAATAAACATATAATATTAAAAATAAAATTAAAAAAAAATATTAAAAAATGAAATTTTTTATATAATAAATTAATATACCTTAAAAAAACAAAAACCTAAAATTTCAAATCTAAAAAATTAATAAAATAATAATTACTTAATAACTTAAAAATAAATAAAAAATAAAAATTATTAACATAGTAAAAAAAAAAAACCAACAAAAAACAACAACCAAAAACAAACACCAAAACAACCAACCCCAAAAACCACCCCACAAAACATAAAAAAAAAAATAAAACTAAAAAAAAATTAACTAAAAAAAAAAACCCAAAAACCCAACTAAAAAAACCAAAAAACAAATAAACCAAAAATCTCACAATAAACAAAAAACCCCAAATAAAACATTAACCTAAAACCAAAACAAAAAACAAAACAAAAAAAAAAAATAAAAACCCCAAAAAAAAACCTACCAAAATAAAACCCCAAAAACCCAAAATTAAAAAATATAAAAAAAAAAAAAAAAAAAAAATTTAAAAACCTAACAAAAAAATTAAACCTAAAAAAAAAAAAATAAAAAAAAATTATAAAAAAAACTAATAACTAAAGTTTAAAAAAAATAGAAAATTAAAAAAAAAGAAAAAAAAATGTGGGGTTAAAAATAACCTTTTAAAATAACCAAAAAACCTAACCAAACCAACAAAAACCCTAAAACCAAACCAAACCAAAACCTAAAACCTTAAAAAAAACCCAACCAAACCTAACCCAAAAAAACCTAAAACCCAAAAAAAAAACCAAAAAACCTAAACCCAAAACCAAAAACCTACCACCAAAAACTAACAAAAACCTAACAAAAAAACCTAAAACCCAAAACCAAAAAACCCAAAACAAACCAAACACCCCAAAAAAACCACCTAAAAACTAACCAAAAAAAAACAAACCTAAACAAACCAAACAAAACCTAACCAAAACCAAACCCAAACCTAACCAAAACCTATTCAAAATAATCCCAAAAAAAAACCTCCCCTTAAAACCCAAAAACTAACCAAACCAAAAAAACCTAAATTAATTTTAAAATACCTAAAACCTAAAAACTAATAAAAAAATTAACCTTAAAAAAAAAACTAACCAAATTAATAAACCTAAACAAATCTAAAAATCAACCCAAATAAAGACCTAACCCAATAACGAGCCAAACTAAACTAAAACCAATAATAATTTAAACTACCCAACTAACTAAAACAACATTAACCAAAAAAAATAAAACCTAAATAATTAAAAAAACAAAAAAACCCAAACCTAAACCAAAACCCATAAACCCAAAAAATTTTAACAAAACCTAAACCCAAAACCAAACAAAAACTAACCAAAACCAAACCCAAACAACTAAACAAACCCCAAAAATCTAAACAAACCAACACCCAAAACCAACCCAAAAACACAACTAAACCAAAAACCAAACCTAAAATAAAAACCAAAACCAAACTAACCAAAAAAAAAAAAAAACCAACCTAAAAAAACCTTTAATAAAAAAACTAAAAACCTAAAAAATAAATCCTACTTATTTTTAAAAAAATAACCAAAATAAATAAAATAAAATATATAATTAAATAAAATAATTTAAAAAATTTAAATAAACTTAAAAAATGATTAGGGGCCCTGGGAAAGAATTAATTAAAAAAAAAATTTTTAAATTGGGAAATTTTATAAATAAAATAAACTAAAAACAGCTAATATAAAAAATGTTAAAAAAATAATAAACTATATTTTTTAAATAATATAATTAAAATAATAAACTTAAAATTAAAAAAAAATAAACCTACCCCTAAAAATAAAAAAAAAAAAATAAAAAAAAAAACCTAAAAAAATAAATTAAAAAAATATTATAAAATAAATAAAAACAAAACCAAACCTAACAAAACCCTAACCCAAAATAACAAAAAAACCAACAAAACCAAAAACCTAAACCTAAAAAACCTAAAACCTAACCAAACCAAAACAAAAACAAAACCCAAACAAAAACTAAACCTAAAACCCTAAAAAAAACACCCAACAACACTAAACTACCACCAACCAAAAAAAACCAAACCAAAAAACTAACCAAAAAACCTTAAACCAAAAACCTAAAAAACAAAAACCTAACCTAAAACCTAAACCTAAAAAAAACAAAACCAAAAAACCCAACCTAACCAAACCTAAAAAACAACCAAACCCAAAACAAACCTAACCAAACCTACAACCAAAAACCTAAAAAACCAAACCAAAACTAAATCCAAAAAAACCTAATCCTAAAAAAACCTAAAAACACCTAAAACCTAAAAAACCAAACCAAAACCTTAAACCAAAAAAAAACCCTAAAAAAAACCTAAACAAACCTAAACCTACTCAAACCTAATCCTAACTAACCTAAAAACCTAAAACTAATTTAACTAAATTCCTTACTTAATCCCCCTTTTATAATTAAACCTTTTAAAAGGTATTCTTGGTTTTGAAACCAAAAAGTAAAAAAATTTAATTATATAAATTAAGTTATTTTGATTATTTATTATTTTTATTTTAATGTGTTTATGGGGTTGAAGGTTTGGGGGTTTAATTTAATTAGGGGTAAAATAAAATTAAATAAAAAAAAAAAAAAAAATAAAAATAAATAAATAAAATCAAAAAAAGCTTTAAAACTGGGGAAAAAAATTAAGCTTAATACAGGTAAAAGGAGGGGACCCATAAAAAACCGGGGAGAGTCAAAAAAGCTTAGATGGAACATTTTTTATGGGCAGGTCCAGGGCCGGGCGGCTTTGGTTCGGTACGAACTAACCTGTGACGGCATTTTAAAAATAGGGTTTTAAAGCCACACAAAGCCAGGTTTTCTTTCCCCGGGGTAAAAAGGGGTGTTTCCTCAAACAACGGGAAAAAAGCACCGGCAACTCCCAACCGGGCGGAAAGTAATAAAATAAAAAAAAAAAAAACCAGGAAAAAACTCAAGAAAATGACTCCCCGTTGCCTCGGAGGCCAGGAAAAAAATTGTTTAAGATCGGAATTTTTAAAACAGTGAAAACGTTTTTAAAATAGTTAAAATTATTAAAAAATAATTTATTTTTAATTAAAAATTAATGTTAAATATTTATTAAAACCGTTAATTTGTTAGTTAAATAATAATTAATAAAATAAACTGTATATGAATAAAAAAATATAATATAAAATTGCCAAAAATAATTAATGATATGTAAATATTTAATATAATAATGAATATAAAAAGATAAATGGATAAAATTTATAAAAAATGAATAAATAAAAAGAAATTCAATATATTAAAAAGTTAATAATAAAAAAAATTTAAAATAAAAATAAAAAAAGAAGGAAAAAATAGGTTCGAAAAAGGGAAAATCTACCCCAAACATCCTTTCCAAAATTTAAGGTTTTTTTTTTTTAATTATATTTGAAATTACCTGGAATTTTTTAGGTATAAATGATATGATCCAGAATTTAATTAATTAAAGAAAAAATTGAAAAAAATTGGATAAATTTGGGAAATTTTATTTAATTATCATAATAAATTATTATAATATTTATTATTTTAATTATTTATTATTATTTAAATATTTATTATTGCTAATTATTTATTGCTAAAAAAATATATTTTATTCCAAAATAAATAAAAAAAAAAATAATAAAATAATATAAATAAAAATAATTTTATAAATAATTTTTTTATTATTAAAAATAAATTTTAGAATTTTTTTTAATTAAATTATTTATTTTATTTTTTTTATTTTTTTATTTAAAAAAAATAAATTTTATTAAATAATATTAAAAATTTTAACAAAAACCTATTAATTAAAAAAAATAAGTGAATTATAAAAATCATTTAAATAAAAAACCACTTATTATTTCTTATTAAAATTTTTTATTAATTATTATTTTATTTAAAGTTTATAATTAAATTTTTTTAAAAATAATATTATTTATAACTGCAATAAATTTGCAATGAAAAATGAATAAAATTTGCAATAAAGATGATTAATTTTGCAATAATTGTGGAAAATAATGGAATGGTATATTAAAAAGATTTGGATAATTTTGAAAATAACCTAAAAATATGATATATGAATAATAAAAATATAAAAAATAAAGGATATAATTAAAAATTTAAATAAAAAAAAAAAAAATAAAAAACCAAAAAAAGTGGAAAATAAAATTTTTTTGGGAAAAAATCAGTTTTTTGAATTGAATATTATGTTTTTTTTTTTAATTATTATTTTATTAAATTAAAAATTAAAAAATATTAAAATTCCAAAATTGATATAAGGGAGAATAAGAATTTGTAAAAGTTTAAATGAAAATTAATTTTTTTACATTCTCATTTTTGATTATTTATTATAATATTTAAATATTTTTATATATTGTAGTTTAGTATAGTGTAGTAAGAAATAGTGAAAAGTTATTAGTGTAAATAAAAAAATAATATTAATATTACTGTTTAATAATATAAAATAAATAAGTTAATAAATTAAATTAAATTTAAATTTTTATAAATTTTTATTTAATTTCATTTATTTTTTTAATATAATTTAAAAATAAAATTTATTATAAATTAAAATAAAAAATTAATTAATATAATTTATTAAACTATTTTATAAAATTAATAAATAAAATAAATTTTATATTAAATTATAAAATTATAAAAAAAAAATTATTATTATAATTTTAATTTTAAATAAATTTATAAATATAAGTTTAAAAAAAATAATTATAATATTAAAAATAATTTAATTGCAATAATTATTGAATGTAATATTAATATGATAAAATAAAATAAATAAAATGATTAAACATAATAATAATGATGAAATTGGTCCAATATAAAAATTAGGTAATAAAAAAAAAATCAAAAAAGAATGCCAATAAAGAAAAAAGTTAAAGTAAAAAAAAAAAAAACAAAATTTAAAATTCTAAAAAATGGGCAAAAGTGAAAATATGGCTTTGAAGTATCTCAAAAAAATCTAATTTGTTTTGTTTTTTGGTGTTTTGGGGAATTTTGGGTTATAAAAAACCAAGGAGTTTTTGATTGGGGGGATGGGGGGTGTGTTTCGTGGTGTTGTTGTGTTTGTGGTGTGTTGGGTGGGTGTGTTGTGTGTTTTGGTTTGGTTGGGTTTTTTTATGTGTGTTTTATATATTTTTATATATATATTATATATTATATTATAAAATTATAATAAATATACATAACATAAACATAAAAACAAAACCACATTATAAACATCCTACCCCCAAAAATAAAAAAATCCCAAAATTCCCAAACATTTAAATATTTTCCCCTTTTTTTAAAAAGTTGGTTCGTTTTAAAATGGGTTTTGTAGTGGAACGGTAGTTTATTTTTTTCCTTCTTTTTGGGAGTTTGGGTTTGGGCCCTATTCCTTCCCAAAGGGGGTGGCGGGGGGGAAAACTTTTGGGGTTTTTTGGGTTGGG
>NW_023661889.1:0-12500 GCF_015228065.2 Penaeus monodon | reverse complement strand
ATATATTTTATATAATATTTAAAATTTTAAAATATATAAAATTTATATATATAATAAAAAAATTAAAAAACAAAAAATAGGATATATTAATTATATATTTATATATATAAAATATATATTAATATACTTTATTTTAATCCGCCCCTTCCAGTAGTTTTTAAATTTTTATTCATAAGGCACCGTGCAAGGGTTCCACAAAAAAAAACGAGAAAGCAGTACCCCGATTTTTTTTTCTTTTAAAAAAAAAAAAAAAAAAAAAAAAAAAAAAAAAAATTTGGGAAAAAAAACAACCCCCCACCCAAAACCGGAAAAACAGTACCCCCCCCCCCCTTTTTAAAAAAAACAAAAAACAAAAATCAGCAAGGGAAACCCCAAGAACAAAAAAAAAAAAAAATTTCTCTACCAAAATTTTTTCTCATTCGCTTCAACTAGTTTTAAATTTTCAAAGCCCCAAAATTTGGGGAATTCCATTTTAGCCCTCGACGGGCGTTTCCCAAATAAATCTTTTCAAGGGGAACCCTTTGGTCCCTTTTCCCTTTGCCCCCGGGGGACACAAAGCAGCAGCAGGGGAAAAACCCTTTTTTCCAAATTACAAATCAAAAACCCAATATTCGGTTCATCACTCGGGGGGGAAAAAATTTTGGCCGGCCCCCCAAATCCCAAAAAAAAAAAAGTGTAGAAGTGAAAAAAAGTGTATGGGGTGGGTTTTGGTGGTGTGGGGGGGTGTGTGTGTGTGTGTTGTGTGTGTGGGTGTGGTGGTGTGTGTGTATGTGTGTGGGTGTGTGTGTGTGTTGTTTGGGGTTTTGGGGTAATTTTTTTTTAAATATTTTTTAATTGTTTCGTTTTTTTAATTAAAAACTTTAAACAATTTTTTAATTATAAATTATTTTTTAATATTATAAATCGTTAAAATCATAATTTTCTTATATAATTTTATATTTTTGTTTAATTAAAATTTATTATGATAAATTGATAAATGGGGGAAAAAAGAATGTGTGTGATGATGATGAATGATGATGATATGTAAATGAAATGATAATGTTTGGATTATGATGATGATGATGATGATTGTTTGATTGATGTGATGATGAAAAAAAATGATGGGTTTTAATAATCTAATAATTTAATAAAAAAATAAAAAATTGAAAAATAAAAAATATAATAATAATAATAATATAATAATAATTTAATTATAATTATAAAACCTATTGAAAATTTTGAAAATTTAATAATAAATAAAATTAATTGAAATTGTTTATTTTTTTTAATGATAAAAATTAAATTAATTTTTTAAAAAAAAAAAAAATATTGAGGTTTTAAAGAAAAAATAATAATAAGTAATAAAAATAAAAATTTAATTTTTTAAAATTTAAATACAATAATAAAAATATAATTATAAAAATAATAATAGTGGGGATGAGGGTGGTGGTGGTGGGGTTTATAAATAAATTAAAATTAATAATGTTTAATAGCATTTACAAACCCCCAAAACCCCAGCCCAAAAAAAACCAAAAAAAAGGGTTTTCTAAAATTTATTTTTAGTTTTACAAAACAAAAAAGTAAAAGGGACCCTTTTAAAAATTAGATTTTTTAGAAAAAAATAAAAAAAGGGGCCCAAAAAATCCCTGTTTGAAAGGCCCTTTATTGCACAGGGGGGAAAGGGTTTTTAAAAAGGGCCCCGGGGGAAAAACATCGTATTTTGATTCAGAATTCTTTTTTTCCTCGTCCCTAATCCCCCAAATATGGTAAACGTTTCAAAAAACAGTAACACTACCCAATAGGTTTGAAAAAATAAATGACATTATGACCCTGTAATAAAGGGAAAAAAAATGATCCCTTATGCCCTTTGAAAAATTTTTTCTTTGATGATATGTTAAATTTTTTATTAAATGATGAAAATGTAAAAATGAAAATGTTTATAGCACAATTGAAAAATAAATATTAAAATAATAAAAATTAATAAAAACAAATAATAAGGAAAGAAAAGAAGAAAAAAAATTAATAAAAATTATAATAAAATAAAATAAAATTATCTTTATTATTATTACCTTTTAATTTAAGTAGTAGTAAAAAAATTTTTAAAAACCCAACCAAAAACAAAAGGAAAAATTTAATTGTTTTAAAATAATAATTTTAAAAAAATCTGATGATGTGTTTAAAACAATAGAAATACCCTTATAAATAAAAAAAAAATAAAAAAATAAAAATTCATTATTATCATTTTTGTTTTTTTTTTTTTTATTATTATTATTTTTATTTTATTATTTTTTTATGTATTATTTTAAATTATTTTTTATTATTATTTTTTAAATTATTATTTTTTTTAAATTATCTTATTATAAAAATGATAATAACAATTAAAATAATAATTTTATTATTTCAGGGGTTTTAAAAAAAATTTGAAATGGGCACAAATACTTAGTACATGGGAATGAGAATTTAATTTTCCATTATTGAATCATAAAAGTCACTTCGTAACAAATAAATTACCAAAACATAATTTTTAAAAAAAAAAACACGAATTTCCCCCACAACGTAATTTGAAATTCCAAAAAGAAAGAATTACAAAAAGATTGAAAATTTCCCAACCATTGAAAAGTCCTTCATTCTTAATAAATTTTTCGAGCAAAGGTAATAAAATCCTCATCAGTTTTTGGTTCGCGGAATTAAACGCTGACTCATGACATGTCCAGTGGCAGATTTCCTAAAAAAATGTCTTTAAAAGATTTTCCCCCGGAATTTTGTCTTTTCTGCCCTTTTCCCGGTGTTGGCTGCCCTGTCGGGTTCTGTTGCCCGGGTCTTTTGTCTGTTGTCTGCCCCTTCGTTTTGTTTTGTGGGGGTCCTTTTTTGCCCTGAAAATCTGATGTCGTCTGTTTTTAATTTCATTTTACCTTATTATTTACTTTTTGAAGCACCCTTCATTTTTTAAAGTGGGAATAAAAAGAAAGGGGGCAAAAAAAATTACCCTAAATAATCCCATGGAACAAAAAAAAAAAAAAAAAGGCCAAAAGACGCTTCAAAAAAAAAAAAAAAAAAAAAAAAAAAAAAAAATTTTACTCTAAACCCCCCCTAAAACCACTCAAACCCCCAAATTTTAATCTCTAGGCGCCATTTTGGGCGCTAGTCCAAAAACCCTTTTCCCGCCTCGACCCCCTCTTACAGAAGACTCTCTGCTACTCTTCCGACCGATACAACTGAAGAAAATGGTTTCATGAAGAGCTCTTAGTAAAAACTACACCCGGAGGCAATGCGGGATTTTTTTCCCGAGGGTAAAAGTTGTTTACATTTATTATTGTTTTGTTGTTGTTTTTGTTGTTGTTTTTGTTTTTATTGCTTTTTGAATTTTTCTTTGTTGATCCTTCCTTTTTTTATTTTATTGTTTTTATTGGATTGTTTTTTATTACCATTTTTATCTTATAGGGGATAATATTTTTGAATTTTGGTTTGTAAAAAAAACATTGTATAGTTTATGAAGAACGTTTTATGCATGATTCCCCAGTATTTGGGCCAAATTTTTCCCAACTTCATACATAGTCGGCAGGGGTACGACCCGTTGCTCAGACGGCCCCTTTACCCCCTTGAATGTAAGTCCCTCTGAAGTTTATATGAATTGGGGATATTTATTTGTGTTTCACTAACCCTGAGTTTTGCTCTAGTCCCCGAATGAAAACAGGGGCAGTGTAAAAGGTCTTTAGGGGGCTTTGAAATGGGGGGACAAACCCATCTCGGGTACAACCATCAGCCATTTGCCTCGATGTGCATAGTGACGGTTTTTTTTGTGTGTTGCTTTGTGTACGGTTCCATTAAGTTGTGCTTTTAGTGCAGATAAATCTTGTAAAACCCCTTTATTGTAGGCGGGTGTTTTTTGGGCTTATATTTTTTTAGAGCGATAAACGAGCCCCGAGAGACTGTCTATTCACTTTGTTCTTGGGAGTGACTTACTGGTGGAGGGGTGCCAGTTTTTGACTAAACCAAATGAGTTGCTTTAAAATTACACCAACCAGTTCCCGGGGAAAAAAACCCGGATCACTACACCTTGTGGGAAAATTGATAGTACTAATTTTATTAAAATATTATTTAGGCCTCTTACGTGAATTAAACCTAAAATATTAATATTGCTGTACAGCTGCCGAAAAAAATTCCCCACCCCCCTTAAAATTTTTGATTTGGGTTTTTTTGGGGAAACACTAGAGTCCCCCAAAATTTAAACTTATAACCCAAATTTTTAAATAAAATTTAAAAAAAGACTTAAGAAACATTGTCACCCTATTTTTAAAAGGTAAAAAAAATGTTAAAAAACTTGAAAAAATAAAAAATTCTAGCCAACTTTTTTTACGAAGTTTACCCCCAGTTTTTATCCTTAGCTTGACTCGCTAAAGGGTGGATGTTTTTTAAAATGTCTTCATGGAAAATAAAAATAAAATTTTTCATGTATTCCTTTTCCGTTCTATTACTTTACAAGTTTATTTCCTTTAAAACCCAAAATTTTTCGTCAAAAGATGAAACAAATGTCATTAAAAAAAACTTGTACTACCTGCATCAGTCGTGAAAAGGTTTTTGTAAATATCTTTCATGTTTTGTGTAATTCTTCTAAAAAATCGGTTTATAAGGGGGCAAAAATTTTTTGGCCCCTGTACCAGGTTTAGCCTTTTCTGGCGAGACTCTCGGTACTGCATTGCAATGGTTTTTTCATTCAGAATCGTTTCTTTCGAGGGGGAGCAAGTAAGGGGCCATCAAAAGGCTCTCATAAAACACTCGGGGGCCTGAACACTAAGTGAAAAAAGGGGATCATTTAGGAAAAAAGTGCTTACTATATGAATTGAGCTTAAAAATATAAGACTTAAAATAATAATATTAATAAAATAAATAATAATAAAAAAATAATATAATAATAATAATAATTAATAAAAAATAATAATAAAAATAAAAAACCCCCAACTTTCACAATAAAAAAAAAAAAAAATTTACATTTTGCTTGCCCTATAAAAAAATTAATCACGCACACAACCCCTTTTCATTGTATAAAAGTTGTTATTAATTGGGTTAAACTTTTTTCAACATGACACGCACAATGACCTGGGAACGGAGGGTCAGAGATACAGCGCCATTCCCTATCCTTTTTCCTACCCCAGAGCAGGCTGTAGGGCCCCCCCCCATCCCAAAATGCAAATTTTAAATATTAAGGGGGGTAGAGGAAAAAAGGCGGCAGATTTAATGGAAAAGGGCAAGGGGAGAGGCAGGAGGTTTTCCCCCCCAACTCCCTTACCGAAGAGACAAATGTAGAATTCTGAAAATGGCCCCGCCACCTTCCCCCCCCCCCCTGCCTTCACAGAAAACGGGGATGTGGACTGAAAAAACGCCTTGACTCAGTGAAAAGCATCTTCCGCTGTTATATGGATGATACCAAGTTAGTTTTTATTTTTACTTGGACTTCCACTTTGAGGACTAACCATCTCCACTTTGTCCGATCCTGATAGGCAACACATTCGACGCAGTTGAGAATCCTCGACTCCATTGCCTTTAAAGGAAAAGGTTCTCACCAACCTTCACAAAGCCAGGCCAATTATGTTGTTTCCCAATTGCTCCGTTCTCGCGCCCCTTCAGCCACCCGCATGGTATGCGGAAAGACCAAAATATTGTATGCTTGTCCTCCCCCATAATACACTGAAAAAGTTATTAAGGGGAGGAATTGGAATGGTGGTTTATTTTGCATCCTAATAATATCAACAATTTTTATAAATTTTCGAGTATAATTTTGATGCTTTTTGATTTTTTTATATATTTTTAGTGTTTACTTTTATAAGATACTTTATTGGATAGATTTTTTTTTTAACGTTTTTTTTTTTAATTATTTTTAGACATTTTTAAATCCAACGTGTGTATTCGCCACCTACATGCACCCCTTAAGCTTGTTGACGCAGCAAGCTTAATCAATTAATCACTTACAACCAGAGGTGATAGTTGTGTGTTGATATGCTCCTTAGGCGTGTAATTGTCCTGTGAATGTCCCGGGACGGCACAAGAGGGAAATGATATGGTTCCCCCATTGAGGAGCCCCTTGCAGCAGCAAGAGCTGACACCTTTTACTCCGTCCTACTAGACGGCATGAACCTCAGATTCCCTACGCATAGAATCTACCCTGAACCATATTGGAACATACGGATTTGAACTCTACACAGATGGAGCTCCTATACAGAGGCAAATGATTTGGTGTTTCGTCTGCCCTTTACACAGTCGCACCCTCATAAATTGCGCGATGACCATTGTGGGTCACGTACCCCTGCCACTATTATCAGATTTTAGTTTACTTTGGAGTTGTTCCCCTTCGTTTTTATGAGACCAACCAATGGCCCTTAGTTTTCACTAGCCCACGATTATTTATGCTTTGATTTTTAATATAATGATTTATTTTGTGTATTTATAAGACATTTATTGATAGATTTTTTCATTTTAATATTTTTTACCATTTTCAATCTAACAAGTATTCCATCGCTAACGACACCTGGCTTTATTGCGCGGCAGATATTTTAAATAAATCATTCACCAGCAGAGTTCCATCAGTCCCTAATGGAAGTGCCACAATTTATCCCCAGACGAATAGCCACGTCATGCTCAGTTGGCACCTCCTGGAAATATTACGCGAGGAATTTCAAGAGAGGCCTATTCGATTATGCAATAACATCGAACTTTATTGACATTCCCCTTGCAGATGTTTTATAGACATCCCCTCTAACTTTCCTTTCCTGCTCATAAAGAAGTGGCATGCTATGGTCCTGAGGAATTGGTGAACCCCTTCGCACGCTTGCCACTCCTTTGAGTTGCCAGTTCGGTACGACCCAACACCCGCCACCTTCCTAAGTTTATCGGTTTTTTGACATGTTGGTTATAATGCACCGGATTCAGGATTCCTGAGTATCTCACACCGGCTTAGCCACAAGACTACACGTGTGGGCACGGCAAGTCCGGATGTGAAGTGCGTCATTCGAAGTCCGTCCGTGTGTATTGGCGGTGCAGCCATGTTTACTTGTCACACTGCGTGCCAACAGTGATGATTTTCGTTCCAGTGAATTCCATACTGTTGTGAAACCTTCCGCCCGTCGCTTAGAGAGAACACTGGACTCGAGGGCGTGAGGGGAAGTAAGGTGTGTCTGGTGATTCATGTACCTTGTGTGAGGGTATAGGTGAACATAAATTGTAGATGTATTATGTAAGATAATTTGTTGTACGAAAGGGGCTGTCAAAAGTTTCCATGGTAAAAGGACAGTGTGAAAACACGTTTTCAGGTATGAATGTTTAATATTTCAGCATGTGCTTCCATTAATGTCAATACACTTCTGCAAAAGTTTGATACCAGCCTTTGTCCGTCCTGGAAAACTGGAGGGTCCCATTGATTTCTAACCATGTCAAGAGGCAGCTCTTTTTTTACATCTTTTCAACCCGATCGGAACATTTGGCACCTTTCAATGATTTTTTCAGCATGGATAAAAAAAAGTCCGGGTGGGTCTAAAACCGGGCTGTAAGTTTGATTGTCGGACGATTTCTCATCGAAATTCGCGTAGCACGCTCCTTGTTCTTGCCGAAGCGCCCTGGAGCGGGTGCGTTTTGTCGTACTGGAAGAGGCGACGCCGTTTTGTGTAGCTTCCCCGGGAATTTTTTTCTGACAGATTTCTCAAACGCATTCATAATAAGCAAATATAATTTGTTTTCTTTGCTCTCGAGGAAAGTCAACCAGCCATCACCTCTGCATCCCAAGAAGACAAGTGGCCATGACCCTTTCCTCTTTGAACGCTTTCCGATTTTGTTTGGACTGGTCCACTTCCACCTCTGGCCAGCCAACTGCTTTGACTGATTTGTTGATAGAGCATGTTTTCATCCCTGTCACAGTTTTCTTCTGCAGCTTCAGATGCATCCCCGAATGTATGTCCCTCTAAGACGTTAACTAGCCTTGTCAATAATCAACCTATTCTAATATAAACTAGGCAGGTGGGTTAAGGAAAAATCTATCATCCCACCAATTTTTAGCCATGCAAAACATTAATTATTCCTGCCCACGGACTGTCATCCATATTTCCCTTTTAGTGTAACATCTTAATAGAGGAGAATGGAAGAAAAGTCATTATAGAATTTTGAATCCGGGCAAGTGCGGATAGAACTCATACGAACTCATCGTGCTCTAGAGATTAACATAAACTACATTAAGTTTAGATTTATGCGATTGCTTACTGATACGTGATTAAGAAAAGAAATTGCGTACTCCTATTACTTTCTCGCGTACGGGGTCTAATTTTCAACTAGGATTTCGAAGGATCTCTCTCTCTCTCTCTCTCATCTCCTCTTCTCCGCCATCCATCTATTTTCTAATTAATTAGTTTGTAACCAACCACACACACCACACACACACACACACACACACACACACTGACACCCACCACAACCCACACACACACACACACACACCACACACACCACACACACACACATAATCTATCTCCATTTACCGATTTGCTGTGTATACTTTTCCCCCTCGCAGCAGTAAATAAACAATCTACAGGGAATGGAAACGGTCAATATTTTTTTTGCTCTCGTAAATGCAGGCGTGTTGCCTATGCGGTGTCCCCGTCCCTGTCCATGGAGCTCTGTGATAAGGATGAAACGTTGTGATAATTATTAGTATAAGAAAAATTGATAGTTGTGGTTTTTTGGCGTGATGTTGGGGTTGATTATTATTTATTTGCTAGAATCATAGTAAACAGTTGGAAATATAATTTGATATAGTTATTGTTGTTTTGTTTGATATGTATTATTATTTATTATTATTTATTATTATTATTATTTATTATTTATTATTATTATTATTATTTTATTTTATTGATACTATACCTACTACTGTGTTTTTGTTATTGATAATAATAATCATAATAACAATAGGATTATTATCCTTATTATTGTCCATTACAGTGTATTGATATTGCCCATTATTATGTCAGTTTTTATAACCCCCACTCTGTCCCGTCCTTGTTTTTCATCATCCCGCCATGACCATCACCATATCATTTACAAACCTCCATGTCAGGGAATATATGTGTCTAATCTACAATTATACAATGACTTCCTTCTCTGGCATTGATTACGTTAGATTGGATGGACTCCACAGCAGCCCTTTGACACATATACTGTCATATCGTTGTAAATTATGAGTTCATATACGCTGAAAGAAACTTAGTAGCAAGCATGACTCAAATCTTGTAGTTTTGTACCCTTTTAGTAAAGTATGTAAATGTATTTTATCTTCATATAAGGCTATGGTTAATTAAAGATACCAGAATCAAAGGGTGTTTTTTTGTGGTAGAAATAGTAAATGATTTTGCTCAGGATACCGGGGAAGACGTGAAAGGCAATTTTTTGTTGAAAACCGAACATTTCAGTTACCTTTATTGAACTTTTGGCCCAAATTTAAGAGTTTTGAGATCAAGAGACTAATATTTCAGAAAAAGACGAGATACAGTGGCCCTTTGAGTAATTTGGTGAATTTTTTCCCATCAGCTTTTCTTATTCAATAGGGGGGGGGGTAATCCTGATCCTTATACCAATGCATATCTCCAATCCCGCCATCCCCCAACCCTACTCCTTTTTTCAGTCGTTTTTATTTGTTATTACTGAAAATTATTTGACCTCATTTGAGCCACTGTCTACGGACTTTAACCCTTTATCTCTTGCCCACATTTCTAAAATTTCCCAGCTCATAAAATTTGTTGCGTGTAGCTTATTTAATTATCTGTGACCCCTATCCAAAGGTCCATAAATCTATGTACATGTGGTTTTCTTTTAAATGTGTCTTCCCCCTTAGGACCCCGCTTGCATTTTTCACTCATTTTGTTTTTTTCTGTAATTAACCGATTAATTATTTCGGGAAGTCTTCTAACAGGGGCATTGTTTATTCCTTTTTTTTTGCGCTGTACAATGCCTTACTTGCTCTCTTATAAAGGGTGAAATTGGGAATGGTTTCCACTGAGTCAAGCGAAAATGATTTTTTAACTTTGCCGGTACGAATATGTTTTTTTCACATTTCTGCAGCACACGAATATCTTTTACGCAAAGGATATTTACAATCTGCCATATGTCTTTTTTAGTTAGTAAAAGGAATTTAGCTTTTTGCAGCTATTATCTTTGCGGGGACGGCAACAATGAGCTGTGGGTGAATAGCATTTTCTAACTGGCCGTATGCATGAAATTTTAGTACTGCACCTTTCACTTCGTATTGTTTTCCACTCAAAAATATCACTTTCCATGGCTATCGTTCATGCTGATGCAAACCAATCGTGGGAATAGCAATATTGTGTCTAAAAATTCATTAGCACAGACGTTGAAAAAAGACCTCATTCCCACGTGAATCGGGCGTTTGGACTCAAATTTAATCAAAAATAATAAATTTTCCTGCACCACTTCAAGTCTGGGACCTTCCTCATTTCCGTCTCCCTGGCTGAAAACAGAATTAAATTTTTTTAATCAAAATCAGTTTTTAATATATGTCAAGGGTTAATTTATCATTTCATTTAAATATTGATTATGCGTCATGTAAGATCATAAAGACGAAACCCCTTTTTCAAAACGTAAACATATGACAACATCGAAAAAGAAAAAGCTTTTCGTTTAATTTCCCCATTGAAAACCCTGAAAAACAAGGAAGTTTATACCTAATGGTTTTCTTCTTACAAACGGCTTTTTGGGGCCCCTGCCTCTCTAGAAGGTGAAGTCAGCGATTGGTTATTGTCCAGTTATGGGGATTACGAGCATTTAATTATCGTGTGTATTATTTTTAGTTATTGCTATTATAATTATGTAGCAATTCGCTTTTAATATTGTCTTTTCGTAATTATACGTTTCTTTTTCATCATTACTGTTATTGCCTTCATGTGTTACCATTTGTGACCCAGACTTTTAATGATTGTAATTCTTAGACATCACTGTTAGGTTGTTTTTTTTTCTTAAGTAATCCCGTCTCTCCTTTCCTTTTTTTTCTCCTCTCTTTCCTCCCCCCCCCCTTTTCTCTCTCTCCTCTTCTTCCCCTTTTCCCCCTCCCCTTCCCCTCTTTCCTCTCCCCTCTCTTTCTCTCTCCCTCCTCTCTCTCCCCCCCCCCACACAAAAACAAAACACACCACAAACACACCACAACACCCCAACAACACACCCCCAACCCCACACACACACACACAAACCACACACCACACACACACAAACCCCACCCACACAACCCCCACACAAAACCCGCAACTATTCTTCTTCTTCTCCTTTGACGAAAACCTTTTCCCCCTTTTCCCCTCCTCCACATTTATATCAAAGGATAAGGAAAGGATAAGAATGTGAAAAATACCTTTGCAATAGAATATAAGTTGACTTCCTCGTGCCCGTTTCCCTCCATCATAATTTTCTCGACACGGTCAATGTGGCTCGCTCGGCCGTGCGATTTGTCCTCCCCCTCTTTCTTTTGCCCTTTGGCCCGGTTTTTGTTTTGGGGTTTTTTATACCCTTTTTTTTTTTTTTTATAAATTATATATATTATTATATATTATAATAATATAATATTTTTTAATTATTATTATTAATATTATTTTAAAATTTTAATTTTTTAAAAAATTTTTTTTAATTTTAAAAAATAAAACCTTACAAAAAATGAAAAAGGGGGAATTTTTTTAATTTTTCACGTTTTTTATTTTTATTCTGAATAAAAGGGAAACCCCTTTTAATCCTGAAAAAAAAATTTTACAAAATTTTTTAAAAAATTTTTAAAAAGAAAAAAATTTTAAAAAACCCCCTTTTAAATTTGGGCAGACGGGTCTGAAGCGGAATTTTTTTTTTTTTGCCCCGTGATGACGCCCGCGATTAAAAGCCGGAAAATTTAATTTCCCCGGGTTAATTGGCTGGGCCCTTTTATGGCCCCTGCTCTGCTCCCCGGGTTTTTGGGCCCCTTTTCCGCCCCGGGTTTTTTGCCCCGTGTTTTCCCCCCCTGATTGCATCGCCCCGGGGGTATTCGCTCCCCGGGTTTTTCACTGCCCCGGTTTTGCACTTTCCCCCTGTATTTTTTTTACTGCCCGTTTATTAGGCCCCCGGTTTCGGCACCCCCTTATTGCGCTTCCCCGTTATTTTTCCCCCGTATTTTCTTTTCCCCGGGGTATTCTCTGCCCGTTTGGGGCCCCTGTTTTTTCCATTTTCTTTGTTTGGGTTTTGTAAAACCCCCGGTTTTTTTTTCTTTTCCCCTTATTTTTTTAAAAAAAAAAATTTTATTTTTGGGTGTTTGGGGTTTTTTGGGGTTTTTGGGGGGGTTTACCCCCTTTTTTTAAAAAAATTTTTTTTTAAAAATTTTTTTTTAAATTTTTTTAAAAATTTTTTTATTTAAATTTTTATTAAAAAATTTATCAAATTTTTATAATTTTTTTATTTTGGTGGGTGTTGGAGGGGGGATTTTTCAAATTTTTTATCCCCGTGGGGGAAAACGGGGCCCC
>NW_023661888.1:0-12500 GCF_015228065.2 Penaeus monodon | reverse complement strand
CGTGTCAGGCCGACCTTACCACGTCAGGCGCTGGGCACGAACTGTCGGGTCAAACGAGGTCAGACAACATCGTCATCTACGCCATCGCTTAGTCGATAGTTATATTTGGACTTGGAGCACGTGTGTAAAAAGCCGTAGTAGTTCTATTGTGTACAGCTTGTGTATATGCCATATGACACTATATCTATCGATCTATCTATCTATCTTCTATTATACTAACATACACGCACACTTTATATATATATATATATATATAATATTATAAATATATCATTATATATATAAATAATATATAATATATATATATATTATATATGTGTATAGGAGCTAATAGGATGCTATCCTTGTTCAAGGAACCCCAGGGTGCGTTTAGTTGTCTTACCAGGACAAAATAATATTATATTATATATATATATATATATATATAATATATATATATATATATATAATATATTTATATACACGGTGTGTGTGTGTGTGTGTGTGTGTGTGTGCTGTTTCTTGTGTGTGATATGTGTGTATGTGTGTGTGATGTGTGTGTGGTGATGTGTGTATGGATGTGTGTGTTGTATGATGCATATGATGTGTGTATTAGTGTGTGTGTGTGTGTATGTGTGTGTGTCGTGTGTGGTCGTGTGTGTGGGTGTGTGTGTGTGTGAATATGTATATATATACTACCACACACACACACACAACACACACACAAAAAACAAAACACACACACACAAGCACAACACACAATATATATATATATTTTTTATTATATGATATTATAAGTATATTATGATAGATATATTATGTATATAAACACACACACATATGAATTATTTTATTGATATATTATAATATATATATATATATATATTATAATACATATAGTTAAATAAATATTATTTTATAATATTATATATATTTAATTATATATAATATATATATTATAAAACATATATATATAGTATTATATACTATGATGTTATAATTGATAGTGCATCTATCTCTAGTATTATTAACCTTCACACATGAGATAAATATATATTAGATATCATAATATAATATATATATCTATCTTTGACCATACAGTAGGCCTCTTTTTCCCCGTGTTTACGGATTTTCCCCTTAACGTAGAAACCCCAATTAAAGTATATACCCTTTTTCCGGGGTGGTTAATATTTTTTATTTCAATTTTATAAAATATTTTTTAATAAAAGGGGTTTGAAAAGTTTTTTTTGAAAAGTATTTTGGGATTTAGTTTTGTGTGGGTTTTTTTTTTTTATTATAATAAAAAAAAAAAAAAAAAAAATTAAAAAAAAAAAAAAAAAAATTTTTTGGGTTTTTTTTTTTTTTTTTTAAATTTATAAATTAATATTTTATATATATATATAATATAATATATAATAGGATTTTTGGTTTGGGTAGGGGAGGTGTGTATTTCAAGGTATAATAAACAAAATATAATTTTTTTTTATGTAACAATGTTAATATAAAAAATATTATTTCTATTTATTGTTTTGTTTAAATTTTATGGGGTTTTTTTCTTTTTTCCGTTGGATCCTTCCACCACAAGCAGAATTATTTGAACCCTTTCTCCCCGGTCAAAACCCTTGAGGATTTTAGGGCCCCCAGTGGTGCCCCCTTGTTTCTCTCTTACCAAATTTTATAAATATATATTTTTAATTTTAAATTTTATTATTATAAATTATATATGGAGAGGAATTTAATTTTTGCTTTAAAATTTGTTATTTAGTTTAAAATAGTTATGTTTTTTAGGGTTAATAAATAAAAAAAAAAAAAAAAAAAAAAATTTACAAAAATAAATATATAATAATAATATTATATTATATAATATAATAAATTTAGGGGTATTAAAATTTTTCAACTTTGTTGTTTTGTTTTTTTGTTTCCATTGGCTACCAAATTTCGTTTTTTCCTTTAAAATTTCATCAAACAACCCAAACACAACCAACCAACACCCCACATTTTTT
The DNA here is from genome assembly GCF_015228065.2 of Penaeus monodon. Taxonomy (NCBI): domain Eukaryota; kingdom Metazoa; phylum Arthropoda; class Malacostraca; order Decapoda; family Penaeidae; genus Penaeus; species Penaeus monodon. The sequence continues at coordinate 10,518 of NW_023661888.1, read as the reverse complement.
TTTTTTTATTCCACACAACCACAAACCCCCCACACAAAACACAAATATTTTTTTTTAATATATATAATATATATATATATATATATATAATTATTGTTTTTTTTTTGTTGTTGTTTGTTTTGTTTTTTGTTTTTGTTTTGTGTTTGTTTTTGGGGTATTTAAAAATTTTAAAATTACTTTTTTTAAATGTTTTTGGATCGTTTTATTGTTTATCAGAGGGGGTTTAATTAAGTGCTTTGGTTTCAATTTTTACAAATTATTTCCCATTTTACTTAATTCCCCCAAACCACAACAAAAACCCCACAAAACACAAATTTAAAAAAAAAATTTTTTATATGTTTGGGGGGGGGGGTTTTTTTTTTTTAGGGGGGGGTTTTTTAGAAAAAAAAAAAAAAAAGAAAAAAAAAAAAAAAAAAAAAAAAAAAAAAAAAAAAAAAAAAAATTTTCCCGGGCGACCCCTTTATTAAATAAAATTTGTTAAAATTTTTAGGCATGGCCTTTTCCAGTTGAAAAGAATTAATATTTTTAAAAACTAAAAACATTTTTCCCCTTAATCTCCCCAAAAAACCCTTTAAATTTTTGGGGTTTTTTTTGTCTCGTTTTAAAAGAAAATTTTTTTAAAACCCGGGTTTTTTTTCGGCCCCTTGGTAAAATTTTAAAAAATTTTTTAAAACAAATTTTTTCTTTTAAAATTCTTTTTTTTTTTTTTATTGACCAAGGAATAAAATTCAAGAATTTTTCAGGGCCCCCTTTTCTTTTGGGAATTTTTTAAAAATCTTTTTTTTTTTAAACGGGGGTTTAAATTCAAATTTGGGAAAGCTCCTGTTTTGGGACCCGGTTTAAATGGTACAATGAAAGTAACGTTAGGAACGGCTGCAAGTTTGCCCCCAGCTTTGGGGGTTGGGGAAGACCCGTTAAGTGATGCAGGGGCATCTGGACAAATAGTTTTCAACAGTTTTTTTCTGCCCCCGTGGTTTATGCATTTGCCCTGCGTGATGGTTTCCCCGTCTCAAATGTGAAAATCACTCGACCTTTATCTTTTATATGGAATGTTTCATACCCGAGTTTTTTTAATTTAGTGTATGGGCCATATTTAAATTGATCTGTGAACTCCTCCCCCGAATAGCAGCGTTTTCTTCGGACCCAGTTTAAAAGAGGTTTCTCTACGGGGGAAAAGCTATGCGAGGTGAGAACAGATTAGGGGGCAGGTGCGTTACGGGATGTTTTGTTTTCAGGCTGCAATAGCGCCCTTGGGGAAACTGTGTAAGAATGCCCCTTTTTGAAAACATGGACAAAAACTTTAAGGGAGGGGGGAGGAGGGGGGGGAGGGGAGAGAGAGAGAGAAGGAAAGGGGAGGAAAGAGAGAGAGGGGAAAAGGAGGGGAGAAGGAGACGGAGAGAGAGAAAAGAAAAAGAGAGAGAAAGGAGAGAGGGAAGGGGGAGAGGGAGAGGAGGGAAAGGGAAAGAGGGAGGGAGAGAGAGAAGGGAGAGAAGGGACGAGAGGAGAGGGAGGAGGGGAAGAGAGAGAGAGAGAGAGAGAAGGGGGAAGCGAAGAAAAAGAGAGGAGAGGGAAGAGAGAGAGGAGAGAGAGAGAAGAGAGAGAGAGAGGGGGAGGAGAGAGAAGAGAGGGAATGCAAATATATATGTATATAAAAATATTATAGATGGGCAGAAGATAAACATGCCACACACACACACACCACATACACATTTGGTTTGTGTGCAATGTGTGTAAAATTTGGTATCCCCCTGACAGAGAGAAAATTTTACTTGATTTCCACTTTCCTTTATCAAGAAAACCAAATAACGATGAAATAAACCAGGCGGGAAATCGGAAGTATGACTAATACTGAGTCTTAGGGATCAGATAGGCCCCCTTTCGTATAAAAATCACTTCGATAAGTATGTTTGACTGTCATTCTTTTTTTTTTGGGAAAGGGTTTGTTTCCGTATAAATCGAGCCAAAACCCATAAACTTGGCTCAAGCACCGGATCCCAAAAACCTTTAAAACGTTCCAAGGGAGTTCATTTTCATTCTCATTTTTTTTTTCGACCAAAGTAGAAGGAAAGAAAAAGGGGAAATAAGAAAAATTAAATGGACTTCCCGTGATTTTTAGACATATCACTTATGTTAATGTTTTACATATCATCATTTTCCCAACATATATCATCCTATGGTGTTTTTATTCATAATTTATTCCGTATCAGGACTATTGTTTTCATTTTAAAAAATTATCTTTTTATTAGTCATTCACTATTATCATCATTACTATTATTATATTTACAATGAACACTAGTTTTTTACCATCATTACTCTTATCACCATCCTCATTAGTATGATCATTAGCATTCTTTTATCTTCATCATTATAATAAAACGTCGTCACTAGTATCCTCGAATATTATAGCTTAGTAATCTTGAATACAGAGCAGATTCTAACATGTAAATAATACGTGGCAAATAATTCACTATTTATTACTGCTACACCTGGTTATCATTATCTATTAAGGTCAATAACTTTAGGCAAATACATTATCCTCCTTCGTCACTTCGTCCCTGCGACTGGTCATGCGGGCTGCCGAACTGTATAAATGTGACCACTATTTTGGTACTCTATATCGGAATAAATGATGGTAATAATAATAATGGTGATGATGACAATATTCGTAGAAACAACAATAATAATGATAATGATGATACTACTGCTGCTAACATTGACAATGATAATAGCAAAAATAAAAGTGATAAAAAATATAATAATACACCAATACAGCAATTTAAATGCAGTAATAATATTAAACCCTAATTATGAATATTGATCATAATGTAATGATAATGATAATATGATAATAGGTGCCATTTTGCCGTCGATTTTAAAGGCTCATCAGTTAGCCCCCTTCTCTCTTACTCTGACGATTTACATGGGAGAAAACTAGGGTCTGTTTCATCCATGTATGGTGAGTTATAGTACACTGGCATGAGCAACCTGGCAACCATAAACACTAGGAACTATCCTCCACCCAGACTAATGAAGGAGGCAACGGAGGCCCTTTATTTAGAGTCGAAGGCAGCAAGCTTCAGTCTTCTTGTGCTTGTTTAGGTTCACAACATAATAAAAAAGGGTGTCCTGAAGTAACCTTGTTCATCAAACCCCCAAATGTTTTAAGTAACCACTGATTTTGAGACAGGGTAAGGAACCCAAAGAAAAGATTCTGCGTGTTTAATTAAGCAAACGAATTGGGATATCAAGAGAAATAAAATTTCACGGTAAAATTACAACAATAATTACAATCACACCAAAGCCTTGTATAGCGTAGCGATTACAAATTACAAACAGTTTAAGGTCACTATAGTTCACGGTAAGTAAGCTTTGAAATATCGAAGTGACCGAGCTAGCACAAGGGTCAAAAGTGGTGCAGAATGTACGACCTGCAGTTGGTGGTGATGGCGAAGTGATGGTGGGTTTTCGGAGCAAAGATGAAGATGGCGATGTTTATTTCATCTCTTCTTTCCTTGGTGCTACTGTCATTTCAGAATTCCAGAACAAGTCACGCCACGTCGGGAACGGAAGCAATTGAACTACCGCGTTAACAGGGGAATGGGTAACAAAAAGGCGGAAGGACTGTGGAAGAGTTTAAAACTGCCGATCGTTGGAAAAAACGCTCGTGTGGCCGCCCCTTAAAAGCGACCAATGGATTTTGCAGCGTACTGCAGGTGCAACGAGACAAAGCTTCGAAATCCATCCTGATAATTCCCGGAGGTCTAGGTAAGCAAGGTTTTTGAGCAAAAACGCCCTTTTTTTTTTTTTTTTTTGTGTGTGTGGGTTGTGTGTGTGTGTGTGGGTGTGTGTGGTGGGGGTGGGGTTGGGGGGTTTTTTGGGGTTTGTAATAATATATATATATATATATAAAATTATAATATATATATATAAAGTTTAAAGATTTTTTTATATATTTTATATATAAAAATTATAATATATAATTTTATTAAATAAATATGTAGGGGAAAAAATATTTTAAAATAAATATTATTATAAATAATATATTATATATTTATATATATTAAAATTATAAAAACTAGGTGTGCCCAAAAATTTTGTGCTCTTCCCCTGGGGATTTTCCCTTCGTAGCACAGAGCATAAAAAGGGTCTATTTCCATGTCATATATAATTTCACGTCACCCTTTTGAGTCCTTTAGACCCTACAGGGCCTCTGTACCTGCTGTTTTTTCACTCGTTTTTTCCCCTTTTATCCGTAGACCCAACCCATGTGGGCCCTAACCGGTTGTAGGTGTGTGTTAATATTTTATCTTGACGTTGGGGTTTCGAAACGTTATGTTATGCGCCTGAGATGGAAGCAGGAAGGTTTCGAAATTTTTTTTTTAAAAAACAGTATTTTGTGTATTGGTTTTTTCGTCACTTTGTGATCGTTTTTTTATTGTTTTTATAATACCAACCCTACACACACACACACACACACACACACACACACACAAAACACACCCCAAAAACACAACACATACCCCACACACCCCACAGGGGCATAAATATATATATTTTTAAAATTTATATTATATATATATATAAATTATATATTTTATATAATATATAATATTATATATTGCGCACGTTGGTTGTGTGGTTTGTGTGATGTGAGAGTGTGTGATCTCTACGAGTATAGATAACCAAAAATTTTAATTATTTTTCTTTAAATGTAATAAATTTGTTAACGCATATTGGCATCGAACCCTTTTATCTCGCTCTTTTTATCGTTTTTTGTCTCTATCTTCGTGTTGTTTTCTTTGTCTTCGGATGCCCTTCCACTACAAGACAGGCACATTTTTGGAACCCTTTCTTCCCCCCTCAGGCCCGAACCTCAAAGAGGGGGTTTCCTGTGGCAGGCCAGAGTGGTGTCTCCGTCTCTTCTCTAGAGAAAATTATAATATTATATATATATATATATATTTATATATATGTATGTATATATAAAAATATTATATATGTATGTTAATATATATGCATATATTACAATAGAAATATGACACATAATGTTATATATGTATGTTTAGGTGGTATATATATATATAATTTATATATATATAATATAAATTTATATTTTATATAAATATAAATATTTTTTGTATTTTTGAAATATCGCCCCACTGCGGGGCGTAGGCCTCTCCCAATTTTTTTAAAACTTTGTCTTTTTGTTTTTTTTGTTTCCATTTCGGCTCCCAAATTTTTTTATTTGTCAGTATATATACATACATACCAAAACACACACAAAAACACACCCCCCCCCCCACACCACACACAAAACACCCCATTATTATAATATATATATATAAAATTATATATTATATTTTTGTGTGGTGTGTGTGTGGGTGGTTGTGTGTGTGTGTTTTTGGGGGTGTGTGTGTGTGTGTGTGTGAGGGATGTGTCAAATAAATCACCTTCATGAAATGTTAGGGAGCGTTTATTGTTGAACATGAGTGAAATTTAAATGACTAATTGGTAACAATTTTTACAAATTTTATTCCATTTTACGTAAGCAAGACCACAGCAAGTCGCACAAACCTAAATTTAGAAAAAAAACACTGGGGGTATATGGGGAAAAAAAATCTGGTCAGACGGCAAAATATTCTACAATACCCTTCCCCCAATTTAAATTCTTACGGCACGGCGTTCAGTTTTTCAGTGTGAAAGGACGCCTTAATTATAAAAACGCTAATATAACCCTTCACTGTGGCGAATCCTCGCATAGTGAAGACTTTTGTAATGTTAGTGTTTAAGGTTTCTTGTCGTCTTTTATTAAATGAAACGTTGTTATGTCGGCCCCAGGTTTACCTTTTCTTTCTGAGACCTGGGCAAACCGAATAAAATATATGAAATTATTTATTAAGACAATTTTTACGTAGCTTAAAAAATTCACTTTTTTTGTTTTTTCTTTGATTGTTTTTCCAAGGTCACATGCTTAAATCTCAAAAGTTTTTTTGCAGGGTCCGCTTGACAATATAGGAACTAATTACTTCAAGATCTTTTTTTTTTAATTTGACAAACAAAATAAAGGGGGATTCAATTCCGTGAGATTGGCGAAGGGCGGTTTTGTTTTCGGAAATTTTTAGATCGTTTTAAAAACTGGCATTTTAACTAAAGCTTAATTTTTGGGACCGGTTTTATTGTAAGCAAGACAAGGGCTTATCGCGCCCCGCATTGGGGGCCCCGTTTTCAGAAGCGTAAGTGCCTTTTTAAAGGATCAGCTTGGCACTGGCACCAAAACCTTGAAACAGTTTTCTTCATGCCAGTGGTTTAGCTATTCCCATGCGTGGGGGGATCCCAGTCTAAACCTTGAAGAAATCCCCGGAATTGATCTTATTATATGGAATGTGTTCATCCCCTGATTTTTAGTTTAATTTAGTGTATGACCATACTTTAATTCGAAGTGAACTCCTGCCCCCGAATAGCAGGTTGTTTCGGACCATTTAAAAAATGATGGTCTTCTCCCCGGGAATTAGCTATGGATGGTGAGAAAAGATTAGGGGGAGGTGCTTTTACGGGCATTTTTTCTACAGGCTGTAATAGGCCCTTAAAATCTGGTAAGACATCCCCCCTTTCTGAAAGCAGGACAAAAGTTTTCTGATGGAGAGGAGGAGGAGAGAGAGAGAGAGAGAGAGAGAGAGAGAGAGAGGAAAAGGAGAGGAGGGGGGAGGAGAAAAAAGGAGGGGGAGGGAGGAGAGAAAAAGCAGGAGAGGAAAAGAGAGGGGAGGAGGAGAGAGGAGAGCAAAGAGGAGAGAGAGAGAGAGAGGAGGGGAGAGGAGGAAGGGGGGAGAGAGAGAGAGAGGGATTGAGGGAGAGGGGAGAGGAGAAAAGAGAGAGAGAGAGAGAGCAAAAAATTATGTATAATATAAAATTAATAGAAGGCAGAAGATAAACAGCACCAACACACACACACACAATACACAGTGGTGGGTCAAGTGTGTGTAAATTTTTTGGGAGTATCCCAGAAGAGAGAAAATTTCTGCATTTACCACTTCCTCACAAGAAAACTCAAATAACGATGAAGTAAACCAGGCGGAAGTCGTGAAGTATGACGTAATACTGATGCTTAGGGATCAGTTTTAGTGCCCTCGTATAAAATCACTTCGAAAAGTATGTTGACGGCATTTTTTATGGATAGGATTTTTTCCGTTAAAACTCGACGCCATAACCAAAACTTGGCTCAAGCACCGGATCCAAGCCCTTTTTAAAAAACGATTCCCAAAGGCGAGTCATTTATTCTATTTTTTTTTTCTTCGCCCAAAAGTAGAAGGAAAGAAAAAGGAGAAAAAGAAAAAAAAAAAATGGGACTTCGTGTTTTGTTGCAATACGTTATCGTTATTACTTACTTTATCATCTTATTTAAAGTTTATCACCTATGGGTTTTTATATCATAAAATAATATTATTATCAGTATCGGACATTGTTACATTTAAACATTTCCTTTTTTAATTTATAACTTTTATATCATTAATTTTTATATTTAAATGAACACTAGTTTTCCTCATTACTTATCACCTCCTCATTGATGATCATTAGCATTCTATATCTTCATCTTTATAATCAACGTCCCCCTAGTATCCTCGAATTTAAGTTAGAAATCTTAAATACGAGCAGATTCAAAGTAAATAATAGGGCAAATAATTCATTTTTATTACGGTACACCTGGTTATATTATCTATTAAGTCAATAACGTTAGGAAAATAATTATCCCCTTCGTCATTCGTCCTGCGATGGTCATGCGGGCTGCCGAACTTTAAAAAAGGGGACACTATTTTGGGTACTCTATTTCGGAAAATAAAGATGGTAAAAAAAAAATGGTGATGATGAAAATTTTGTAGAAAACAACAAAATAATGAAAATGATGATACTATGCTGCAAATTGACAATGATAATAGAAATAATAAAGTGATAAAAAGAAATAAAAAACCCCAAATTACAGAAATTTAAATGCATTTAATAATATTAAACCATAATATGAATTTTGATCATAATGATAATGATAATGATAATAGTGATAATAGATGCCCAATTTTGCCGTCGATTTTAAAGGCTCATCAGTTAGCCCCTTCTCTCTTACTCTGACGATTTACATGGGAGAGAACTAGGGTCTGTTTCATAACCATGTATGGTGAGTTATAGTACACTGGCATGAGCAACCTGGCACCATAACCACCAGGAACTATCCTCCACCCAGACTAATGAAGGAGGCAACGGAGCATTTATTTAGAGTCGAAGGTCAGCAAGCTTCAGTCTTCTGTGCTTGTTTAGGTTCACAAACATAATAATAAAGGGTGTCCTGAAGTAACCTTGTTCATCAAACCCCCAAATGTTTTAAGTAACCCACTGATTATGAGACAGGGTAAGGAACACCAAAGAAGAGATTCTGCGTGTTTAATTAAGCAAACGAATTGGGATATCAAGAGAAATTAATTACACGGTAAGTTACAACAATAATTACAATCACACCAAAGCCTTGTATAGCGTAGCGATTACAAATTACAAAAGTTTTTAAGGTCACTATAGTTCACGGTAAGTAAGCTTTGAAATATCGAAGTGACCGAGCTAGCACAAGGGTCAAAAGTGGTGCAGAATGTACGACCTGCAGTTGGTGGTGATGGCGAAGTGATGGTGGGTTTTCGGAGCAAAGATGAAGATGGCGATGTTTTATTCATCTCTTCTGCCTTGGTGCTACTGTTATTTCAGAATTCCAGAACAAGTCACGCCACGTCGGAACGGAACAAGTCTGAAACTACCGCGTTAACAGGGGAATGGATAACAACAGGCGGAAGGACTGGGGAAGAGTTTAAGCTGCCGATCTTTGGAAAAAAACGCTCGTGTGGCCCCCCCTTAAAAAGCGCCCAACCGGGATTTTGAGGCGTACTGCAGGTGAACGAGACAAAGCTTCGAAACCCAAACCCGTGATAATTCCCCGGAGGTCTGGGTAAAGAGGACTCCTGGTAATTTATCTTTAAACGAGAAAAAATTTTCCCCCGTACGCAAGATTCCTTTTGGAGGAGTACGAGGTCATAGAGTCGAGAACAGCATTCCCTACACTTTTAAAGAGGCTGGTCCAACAGATGACTTACCCCCCTTTCCCATAAATATTTTTTTAATTTGTTTGTGGTCCTTTGTCTTTCCTTCTTGTTTTGCAAAAGTTTTGCCCTTTTTTTTATTTTACAGGGACCTTCCCTTTCCCCCGGTGTTTTTAAAACCCACGCCGTTCATGTGGGTCTCGCTCCCCTCCTAGGATTTAAAAATTGACTTGTAATTTACAGTTAATAACTTTATAGGCTTCTACCGAAAAGGGTTTTTGGAAGCATTTTACCTCAGATCTCACCTCCAGAATCTATATCTCGTTGGGTCGCCAAAAAAGGGAAATATCCGCCCGGCAACATAGAAGAAAAGATTCTCGAATTTAAATTTAAATTTGGGTTTGTCCAAATGAATGAGCTGGTTTGACCGGTGACTGTACTAAATTGCCCTGATTTGGGTTGCTTTACCCCACAACACACAAAACACACCCAAAAAACACACAAAACACACAAACCCCCCACAGTATAATATATATTAAAAAGTATAATATAAATTTAAAAATACATAATTTGTGTGTGTGTTGTGTGTGTGTGTGTGTGTGTGTGTGTGTGTGTTGTGTGTGTGGTGTGTGGTGTGGGTGTGTGTGTGTGTGTGTGCGCGCACACAACATATACATATACAATACAACACACCACACACACACACACACACACAACAACACACCACACACACACACAAAACACCCACACACACACACACACACACAAACCCCCACACACAAACACAAAACATAATTTATAGTACTGCTTCGGAATTTAGTTTTCTGTGATTACAAAATATTTACATTTTTTTTTAAGAGAAAAAAGGGTAAAATAAACCTTTTTTGAGTGCCCTTTTAAACAATATCCTTTATAATTTATAATGATTTTTTCTCTATATTCTGATGTTAAAAAAATCATAAAAAAAAGAAAAAGGATTTGGGAAAACTTTCCTTTGAATAGCCGAAAAAAAATATAGAAAAAAAATGTTTAAGTGGCAGCTTAAAGGTTATTTGTTATATATATATAAATATATATATTATATATATTATATATTTTAAATAATAAATTTTATATATAATATTATACATATATACATTTTTTTAAAATAGTATTTTTTGTCTCTCTGCCACCAACAAAGGAGGCAGGCCGGCGTGCATCCACAGGGCGGAACATGAACGCTCCAAGAGGACCGGACCCCAGCGTCCCAGAACACCACGAGGGGAAAAGCCACCCCGGAGAGGCAGGGCACGAAATAAAAAAAAATGACAGTCTTTCCTTTTTTTACACTATTTTTTTACCCTTACACTTTTTTTTATGGGGCAATCGGGGGAAACCAGCATGTCACTTTGCACGATACAGCTTTTAACGGGCAAGACAAAGATATCAGGACAAACCCAAGGGGGAAAAA
>NW_023661887.1:5000-16873 GCF_015228065.2 Penaeus monodon | reverse complement strand
CTACCTGAGTCTTCCCTTTCAAGGGGTTTTCTGCCTAGCAGAGGGGGCCCCTTGTGGATGTGGTGGCCTGGAGTGTCATATATAAATAATATATATATATAATATTTATATAGATAATATAATTAATAATACAATGTAGGTATTTATGCTGCACACACGCGCCCCTAAACACACAAGTATAATGTAACGTAAATATATTATTTTAATATATATTATATAAATAAAATTATATATATAAAATATAACTTATATATATATACAATAATAAAATTATATTATATTTATATATATATTAGTATAATAATATACATTATGTACACACACACTGATGATGATATAATATAATATATTAAAATTTTATATAAATATAAATATATATACACACACACAACACAAACACACACACACACACACAAAACCACCTTTATCTCTAAAAACCCCCAAAAATAAACACAAAGGCGACATACACGAAACACCAACACACACACACCCACACCCCACACACCACAAACACACACCACAAACACCAACACACACAACCACACACCACACACAACATCAAAACACACACACACACACACACACACACACACACACACACAAAACCCATAAAATATATGTATATATGGGGAATTTTATATTAATATTTACATATATTATATTATATATATATAATATAATATATATATATATATATAAATATTATGTAGTATATCCCGTCTGCAACTTTCTTCATAAATATCATTCCGAATAAAAAAAAAAACGGAACGCTAATGCTCCCCTCCGCAGAAAGCCAGGTTATCTTGCTCGACCCCAGGCAGCGCCGCCTGGGAACTAGGGGTCGACGTGGGAAACACTGCCACCGTCTTTTAGCTAGTGTGGAACGTGAGCGTAAACTCTAACCTTTGACCTTTATTGAAGTGACGTATCTTTGGGGTTTAACAGGTGTTTTAGGGGATGCAGAATATGTCTTTCGGAATTTTTTTCGAAGTTACAACAATACCCAAAGTTTCAACGAGGGGAAGGAAATTAGGGGCAGAAAAGCGCCTTTCCTGGAAAAAGGGGGAACGGATATTTGTGTCAGAAAAAAAATTGAATGATTTTGAACCAAAAAAAACCCAAGTATTTCAGAAAATTTAAAATCCCCTTATAAAATCAAACTAATGTTGAATCCGTAGAGCATGTTGACTGATGTATATGTTTTTTTTTTTTATCTTTATTTAAAATTATTTTTCAGTTGTAATATATGTTTTAAAACAAATTTTCTATTTTTATAATTGCTTAAATATTATAAAACAAATGAAAGAGAAAAGGGGACGCGAAGAGACAGAAAAATATGAAGGGGGGGGTAATGAGAAGTAGGGCAAGAGGACGGAGGCAGGGAAAACGATGGGTGTAGAGGGAAAGTGCGAGAGAGCAAAATTAGTGGAAAATCGTAAAATAAATATAATGGGAAACAAAAAAAATAAACGCAGGGGTGGAAGATAAAGATTGAACAAGAGAGAGAAAAAGAGAAGGGTAAACGAAAGTGAGAGAGTGAGGGGAGAAGGCAAGGAGGGAAAAAGATAGAATGAGGAATTTTTTATAAATGATAAAATAGTTACAGTGTGATTTCTACAAATTTAAAAAAAAAAATTCGTTATTGGTAACAAAAAACTATCTTGTCGTGTGTACATTGTTCTTGTATGAAAATGTAAAGTATAAAAATACAGACACATATTTTTTAGGTATTTTAACACATTCACTAAATCACTATCTTTTTTCTCGTATCCCACTCTGTATTGCCTCTGTCGTTTTTGTCTGTTGCCTGTCTGCGTCTGTCTGTTGTTGTCTGTTTTTCTCTCTCTCTCCACTCTCCTCTTGTTATCTATCATCTATCTATCTATCTATTATTACCTGTCGTCGTCACTCTGCCTCGCCCCTGCCTCTCTCTCTCCTCTCTCTTCTCCCTCTCCTCTCTCTCCCCTTTTCTCTCTCTCTCCTTCTCTTTCTCCTCTCTCCCTCCCTCTCTCTTCCCTATCTATCTTCTATCAATCCTGTCGTCTGTCTTTTGATTCTGTCTCCTCCGTCTTTTTGTCTTTCTCCGTCCCCTGCCTCGCTTACTCGTCCTGTCAGTCTCTCATCTCTCTCTCTCCTCCTCTCTCTCTCCCCTCCTCTCTCCTCTCTTCTCTCTTCTCTCTCTCTATAATATATATATATATATATATATATAATATATATTTTTCCTTTCCCTTTTTTCCCTTTTCGTCTCTAATATATATATTTTATAATATAATTTATATATTAATATATATATATATTTACAATATTATATATATCACATACACATCACATACACATACACATACACAACCCCAAACACATACACATACAACACACACCACACAACACACCACACACCACCAACACCACACCAACACACAACAACACAACACACACACAACACACCACACACACGGCGTACACGTTACGTGTTTTGTCTGTGACTATATATATATATAAAATATATATATAATATATATATTATATATATATATAATGTATGTATATATATACAGATATATCCCTATATTTTCTATATATTAAATATACATATATATATATATATATATTATATTATATACAATAGTAATTAATATATGTGGTGGTGTGTTTTTGGTGGTGTGTGTTGTGTGTGGTGTGGTTGGGGTGTGGGGGTGTGTGGTAGTGTGTGTGTGTATGTATGTATGTATGTAGATGTTGTGGTGGTGTGAGTGGAGGTAGTGTGGGTGGATTATACAACGAAAGCATAATACATACATATTTCAATTAACAATAATAATTTATAAATTTTATTATATATATATATTTTTTTATATTTATTTTTTTATAACACATTTTGAATAAATATATACATATTTACAAACACTTATTTATATACAATGCAAATAAAACATATATATATATATAAAATATTATATATATATATTATATTATATTTTTACAAAAATATACAAAATAAACATATATATTTACATTTTAAAAATAAAATATATTATATATATTATTTTTTATTTAAACTTAACATATGTATATATATTTATAAATTATATATATATGTATATATAAAATATTTTTTATTTTTTATCTATTATTTTTAATAACACACAACACACACACAAACATACCCACACACCACACCACACCACCCCAAAACCCACAACACCACACAACCACACACACCACAACAAACATACATACACATGCAAACCACACACATGCACGCCACACACACAAGGCACACACACCCCAACACAGGCACACACACACTCCACAGCCCCCCTACCTCTAGTGCCACCTTGACATGTACTTTTCGAACTGAACTCTACTGTAAAAACATGATCTTAGTCTTTTTCTTTCACCCTAAGTTGATTTCAGCTTTCCTATTTAGATGTTTTTTATTTGCTAAATTTTCATTGCAGATTCACTGAAGAGTCAAATTATCTGCAAATTTAGATTTTGGGCTTTTGTCTCCAATTTGATATTTTTCGGTCCATTCTAGTTTTTTTAAACTTTTCCCAAGACAAGCCATAAACATTTTTGGTGATTTGGTATCCCCCTGTCTAACATTTTTTAAATTGGTTTTTTGCCCGGTTTTTCCGTGTGAAGTTTTGATGGTTGTTTGCCCCATCTTTGTATATATTTCCAATATTTTCGATAAACCCCTCTTTTCCCCTGTCTTGGATGGGGAAGTAGAGTCGAATCCCTTTTCGTAATCGATGAATGCCATACACAGGGGTTTCCTAGATTCAATTTTTTTTTTGAGGGGGGGGGATGAGGCGGGTGGATTTGGTCTGTTGTTGGAAACCCATTTGCGGAAGCCGCTTGTTCTCTAGGCTGGTTAAAATCCCAAATGTCGGATGCGAGCTGTGATTATTTTGGGGTGAATAGTTTGGTCAGTATTTGGGTTTTTTTTTTAGATAATTTTGTCCCCCTTTTTGTATCAAAAAAATTTTGCTTTTTTTCCGGGCCCTTTCAGGGGTTTTTTTTTTTGGTTTAAGGACTTGAAAAAAAGGGACTGGAAAAATTTCCTGTTGAAATTTCTCCTGTATTATTATAAGGTTTTATACTAATTCTGTTTTCCCCCTGGGGGTTTTTCCTCTCTTCATCCCTTTTTAAGCGCCCCTTTTTTTTCGCTTTTTTTGTGTGGGGTACGTTTTAGTACCGCTTTCGTTCTTCCGGCTGTTCTTTTGAGCTGTAAAAGGACCCCTTTTAAAAAAGTCCTCCACTATTATGTTTTATTCTTATTATATGTCATTTCTCCATCTGGTTCCCTTTTTGAAACAATTGATTCTCCCATTTCGAGTTCCTTTTTAAAAAGGGTTTTTCATGAAGTCCTGAGATCACTGTTTCTTTGATTATGGAGTTTAAATTTTCCGTACATATTCCATCTTCTTTTATTAAAGTTTTTGTTAATTTGGCTAAATTCTATTTTGTCCCTTTTTAAACAGTATTTTCATGACCCTACTTTTTTGCAAAGCTCTTTGGTTTTCTACCGAGAATTTGCGGGGGCTTTGCTTGACGTTTTACCCCCTCCCTTTTCTAGTGAAAGGTTTTCCTTTATTATGTCATTAAAACTTTTGTTGATTTGGTAAATTTTTGGATCTTCGTCTTTTTGGGAAAGAAGTGAAAAATCTGTTTTGGATTTTAAAGGGTTTAAAATTCTGTCGCCCAGGTTTTAAAGTAGCAAAAATTTGGCTGAGGTTTTTTATGAATAAATTTCACCTTTCCCTTTGAGGTAAAATTTTAATTTAGCCTTGCCCTTTCTATTTTTTGGGTTTGAAACTTTTATTTTATTAAAAAATTTCCTTTTGGGAAATTATAAAGGGCAATTTCGTTTTTGATTCAGTGGCGACTAGTTTTTTTTTTCGAAAAAATTTGGTTTTTTTTTTTTTTCCTGATTTTGAGTGATCGAGCCTCCCCCAAAATCAACTAGCATTTTTTCCCCTCCATTCCTAGTGGCCTACTCGTGATTCCCTTTTTTCCCCCCCCCGGTTTTTCCTACGGTTTTTTTACCAAAATTTGGGGCCCTTTTAAAACCCCATGAGTTTTGGGGAAATAGGTTTTTACTCTCTCGCGGGCCCTAAATAAACATCTTAATAAAAACCCTCGATTTCTCCATCACTGGGATGGGGTTTGGGAAAACATGGGACTTGAAACAATCTTTGCTTTTTACTTATTTTTTAAAGATTTTTTGTTACTGAAAGCCACTTTTTGCTTTACTATAGAATTCCACGATTTTCTTTTTTAAACGTTTGTAAACTAAAAAAGCCCCCCCCAAATTTCCTTTGTTGCTACCCGGGGGTTTCCCTCTCCAATAGAGAAGTGTAAATTTCTTTTAAATTTACCCTTCTGTTTTTTCCGTCTAGTTTTTAAAAAAATCTCGCAGGCCCTACAATACCCCATTTAATAAAAGAGATTTCCTAAAAAGAAAAATTTTATAAAGTCAGATTCAATTCCTTTTCCCTTTTATTTTATATTTTCCCAAAGGGGTTCTCAACTTTGGGGCGGCCTGTTGTTAACCGGGGTTTCTTAGCACCCTCCGCTCCAGACCGCCCTGATCGCCCCCAAAACCCGGGGGCTTCGTCTGGGTGTTTTGAGGGCCATTTCTTTGTTTTTTGCAGTCATTTTTTTTTTTTTTTTTTATTGAGGGGTTTGGGCACCCGATTTCCCTCCCCCCCGGTGGCTTAGTGTATCTTGGGGGAAGGGGGAAGTTTAGCCGGGAGGCATATATATTATATTACTTTATACTTTAATTATACACATACATTTATATATATATAAAACCCACATTTGTATGTGTCCCCATATAACATATATATGTGGGGGTCCCCACACACCCCACATAATATATTAATATAGATATATATATTTTACACATATTAGGTAATATAAAACATATATATAATATATTTTATATATATAAGATAAAATATAAACCCAATCGCTTATATATAAAAAATATCATCACATCATCATCAGCCGGGTCAGTCCACGCAGGACGTAGGCCTCTCCCAATTTTTTTCCAATTTGTCTGTTTTGTGTTTTTTTTTTCCCAGTCTCGGCCCCCAAAATTTGGGTATTTTTTCGCGCCATTTTGTCATAGGTCGGGCCCCTTGGTCTTTTTAATTTTTAATTTTACCCAGTCGGGTTACATTCTTTTTTCCAATCTGTTACCCTGTTTCGATTTTTATGACCTGCCCATTCCCTTTTTTCTTTTTGGGATGCTCGAAAAGTATATTTTTCCATTTTGTCTTTTCCCCCTGTTTTCCCATTTCCCCCCCTTTCACCTATCTCTATTTTCCTCTCCAGTAATTTGGTTGTAGTCCATTTTTCTGTTTCCTTTGGGTCAAAAAGGTAGGAACATTGGGTTTAAAGACTTTTTTTTTAAAAATTTAATGGAAAAAGACCCTCTTGGGTATGTATTTGTGTCTGCCAAAGGCGCTCCCACCCTGGGAATGATCCCCATCGTTTAATTTCCTCTCGTAGATGTGTTTGTCTGTACGAGTTTTTCCTGGGTTATATATTTTTCCACTACCCTGCATTTTCCCTTTGGTCCCCTGTATCTTCGAACTGAACTCTACTGTTGAACATGATCTTAGTCTTTTTCTTTTTTTCATCCAAAACCCCGTTTTTCGGGTTTTTCTCAAATTTGATCATTTAATGGGTTGCGCATTTCATTGCGGGATAAATGAAGAGAACAAAATATCTGCAAATCTTAGTTTGTTTAGATTTTTGGTCTCCTATCTTGATACCCTTTCCTTTCCACTCTAGTTTTGAATTTTTCCCCCCCAAGAAAAGCTGAAACAGTTTTGGTGAGATGGTATGCCCTGTCTAAAAACCTTTTTTAATTGGTTTTTTGGGGTTTTTAAAGAGGGGAGCTTGAGGGTTTTGCTGCCCCCACTTTGATATATCTTCCAGTTTTTTAAATATACCCCCTCTACCCCCTTTTTTCGGATAGTTCTATTTACTGCGGGGGTTGTCTTACAGAGTCGAACCCTTTTCGTAATCGATGAATGCCATACACAGGGGTTTTTTTTTCCCTATTTTCGTTTTATTTTTCCTTTTTTGGGGAGCGTGTGGATGGGGTCTGTTGTTGGGGAATCCACTGCGAAAGCCTGCTTTTTCTCAAAGGGGTGGGAATCCAGCCCAGTAAAGAGATGCGAGTTGTGAGGGTTTTTTGTGAAAAATTTTGTAGGTGCGGGAAAAGGAGGTTAATGGCGGTAGTTTTTAGACCCTTTTCCCTGCCCCCTTTTTATGTATCAAAAAAATTTGTTGCTTTTTTTTTCCAGGTTTTGGGGGTTTTCCTTTGAAAAAGCATTTTTTTAAAAAGAGGCTAGTTCACTGTTGAAATTTTCCCCCTGCATTTTATTATAAGGTCTATACAAATTTCCATTTTCCCCCGGGTTTTTTCCCTCTTTTCATCCCTTTAAACCCCGCTTTTTTTATTTTTCTGATTGATATTGGGTCCCGCTCTATTTACCGCTTTCGCTTTACCCCGGGCTGTTCTTTTGGGAATTGATAGTTTCCCTGAAAAAGTCCTCCACTATTCTTAGGGATTTCATTCTTATTGTATTTTAAACTTCTCCATCGGGTTTTTCTTTTTTGCATCCCAATTGTTTTCCCCCCTTTATTCCCGAGCTCTTTTTAACGTTTTCATGGTATGTACCTGATATCACTGTTTTTATTTATTATTTGGGGTATTTAATTTTCCCTACATCTTCCCTTTTTTTTTATTTATAGTCTTGTTAGTTTGGTAATTTTATCTGGTCCCTGATTGACGATATTTTAAAGACCCCCACGTTTTTTCAAAACTCTTTAGTTTCTACCGAGAACTTGCGGAGTTTGTTGACGTTCTTACCGCCTTTCTTCTAGTGCAGATTCTTTTTTTAGGGCATTGAACTGTTTGTTGATTTTGGGCAATGTTGGAAAATTTTGTCGCTGTAGAAAGGAATATCTGTTTTGGGGTTAAAGGTTTTTAAATTTTGTCGCTCTGGTCTTTAAGTTAGCTAAAAATTTTGGGTGTTTGGGTTTTTTTATGAGTTTTCACCTTTCCCTTTTTGAGGGGTAATTTTTAATTTTCCCCCTGCCCCTTTTATGGGCGCTTTCCCCCCATTTACTTTATTTAAAAAACCCCCACATTTTTACTATATCCCCGCCCCATTTTAAATTTTGAAGTCAATTTGGGTTTTTTATGTCAGATGGCGACTCCAAGTCCACTCTGCTCTAGTCTTTTTTCGGAAAAAATGTATTTTATGATTTTTAGTGATCAGCCTCCGCAAAAATCAAATAGCATTTGTCCCCTCTCATTTCCCAGTTTCCTTTTCCCGGGTTTCCCCATTGCGGTTTCTTTCCCACTGTCTTTTTTTCCTATTTTTTCATTTAAAAACTTTCCCCTTATTATTGTGAAATGGGTTTTTTCTCTCTCGCTGGCTAAATGAACATCATAGAAGCTCCATTTTTTTTCATCACTTGGCTGCAGGTTGGAGCATAGGGCTTGAAAAAATCTTAAGTTTTACCTAAATTTTTAGTTTTTTTGTTACTGAAAACCACTCTTTTGTTTACTATAGAATTTCCCCGATATTTTTTTTTAAACGTTTGTGAACAAGAAGCCCCCCCCAATTCCCGCTTGGTTAAACCCGGGGTTTTTCCCCTCCAATAGAGCACATGTCCATCATTTAGTTTTCTTTGTTCCGGGGCCTAGTCTTTAACCTAAAAGAGTCCTACAATACCCCCTTTGATGAAAGAAATTCCCCCAGGAATTTCCCAGTAAGGGCGGATTCAGTTCTCATTGTCCTTATATTATAGTGCAAAGGTTCATCAACGTGGGGGGGCCCGTTTTTGTCCGGGAATTCTTAGGGAACCTCTGTCGGGGAAAAAGCCTGACGCCGCCGTACCAGGGGCTCCTTTGCCAAAGGGGGGGTGAGGGCCGTTGCTTGTTTGTGCAGTAAAGGTTTTTTATTGGAGGGTTTTACAGCCGAGTTTCCCCACCTACTGGCTTTGGGTATTTTTGGTGGAAGGGGGGGTATTTTTTAAACCGGGATGCCAAATGGTTTAAAAACCCCCCCAAGGGGGAGGGTTGGGTCTGCTAAACGTGTACTTATTGTCCCACCCCACGGCCTGTCACCACCAGGGATACTCCCGTGGCCCGGCTTAACTATCAGAAGTGGGGATTGGATTGTATTTTAACATGATTTTTTTTGTGCATTTTTCGCCCAGTGGGAGACAAATTCTTCACCCGGGAAATGGGTACGCATTAAAGTTCATTTTCTTGCAATGCACACGCAAGCATACACCTTTACAAAGCTCCCCTTTTAGTGATATTTCCCTTTCACTCTTAAATTATTTTCTTTAATACATACGGCCTCGTTGTACCCCCGTATTTGACGCAGGGGCACTCACCCTGGCATACACACGTGCATACTCACCCCATGGATGCGAGCAAAAAACCGCGCATACATCCTGTGCATCTGGTTTTGACTGTATATACACCTAGAAATAGCAATGCGTAGGGTACGCACCCCGTATATGGCACATACGTTTGACATAATCATGCCCTACACATATACATTTAAGCATACGTATACATATACACTATCCCAAAACATAAATACACGCACATTCACTTCTACACATAAAATACGCATGTATAATTACTTTACTCAAACCCCATCATTAATATATATACAAAACACATATAAAAAATTCATATATACACCCCATACATATACGACACAACAAATACAAATACACCCAAAAATGATACACACCTCGCACACATACACACATACAAAATACATACAAAACCGGGATATTTAATATATACCATAAAAATACGTTAAATCTAGTTTTATATTGCACTCTTTTAACACCCCATGGGGGAAGACAGCCCACCCCACCCCGCCTAAATCTGCGCGTTTTCGGCATTTCGCCCCCCACACTCGTACATCGTTTGGGACAGCGTTTTGCATGAGCGCACATACACACTCCCTTATAATGAGCCCCTTCATTAAAAATGTGCATAAATTTTAGGCTTAAAAATACGGGGGTGGGTGAGTGGGAGGGGGGGATTTAGGAGGGTTTTAAAGGGGAAGGGGTGGGGTTTGGGGTTTTAGGGAGTTAAAAAGGGGGGTTTTTTATCTGGCAGTTTTTTTGGGGAGGTGTCGCATTTCCTTTGCGGTTGCTAAGCCCACCGTTTCCCGGGGCCCTCGGCGCCCCCGGGCCGGTGGGGGCAGCGTCTGGCCCCTAGGCCCAAGGGTGCCCTTTGCTTTAAAATTTCGCTTTGTGGTGCCCGTTTATCTGGCGGTTTTCTGTCGGGTGTCTGATTTTATTTGGCTTATTTTGGGAAACCCTATTTAAACCTACCTGTTTTTTGTGGTGTATGTACTTGGCCCTACGGGGGGTTTGGTGTTCCTTAGCGAATTTCCTGAGGGGGGAAATGTGGTACGTGCGATTTTGGTGTTAATCGGGGGGGCCGGGGAAACTTTTTATTTTTAAAAGATTTTTTTTTTTTTAAAAATTTTTGTAATTTGGGATTTCCCGTTCTGTTTGGGGAGTGATTTTTTTTTTCATTTTGTTTATCTATCGTGGGGACTTCCCAAAGCAGTAGGATATGACCTTTTTTTAGCACGGTTTAAAGAAGTCTAGCATTCCTTTGTTGGGACTTTCTGGCATCTCCCATTTGTTTAAAAAAGACCCCGTATGTATGGTCCCCAAAATTTAATTTTTTAAGCTTGTGAGACATATGGATGAAAATTTTCATTTCCCATTTTGGCCCGGGAAATTTTAAAACTTTATTTATTCACGAAAATTTTTCTTTATGTAACTATCACAGACACTTTTCACTCGTAATTTTTTTGCACTTAAATCACTGATTAAAACCCCACACCCTCTTACTCATTTCCCCCAATATATATATTATATATAAAATTATATATTTTAAAATATTTTTTTTTATTAAAATATATGTATATTTTGAATATATGTACAAGGCCGCGGTGGCCGACTGGTTTTTTGGTTGGTTTTTTTTGGGGGTTTGGTTTTTTGGGGTTTTTTTTTTTTTTTTTGGGGGTTTTTTTTTTTTTGGGTTTCCCCCTTTTTTTTTTTTTGGGGGGGGGGGTGTTGGGGGGGGGGTTTTTTTTTTTTGGGGGGTGGGGGGGGGGGGGGGCCTTTTTGGGGTTTTGGGGGGGGGGGGGGTCCCCGGGGGGTTTTTTTTTTGGGTTTTCACACTTAAAAAATTACAAAAGTATCATGCGGGGAACCCGGCGGCTTCAAAAAAATATATGATAAGGGGGGAAAAAAGGAATATTTAATATTAAAAAAAAATAAAAATAAATTTAAAGGAATATAAGTATTTAAAAAATTAAAATAAATTTATATTAATTTAAAAAAATTTTTAAAATTTAAAAATTTATATATTATATAATAAATATTAAAATTTTATAAATTTTAAAATTTTTAAAAAATTTTTTTTTTAAAAATATATATATAAGAAAAAAAAAACACACCCCACCCCAACACACACACACACACACACACACACACACACACACCCCACACACACACACACACACCCCACACACACACATATAATATGGACTGCCGCGATGGTCAGTGGTTAGAAAAACTGGACTCCCATCCCAAAGGTCCCGAGTTTTAATTTCCCCCCCGCCCGCGGTTTTAAAAATGCCCCCGATCCGAATGCCGGCCCGAGCCAGACCTCTGGGCGTGAAAATTTGATATTTCATTGAATAGTTTAAAAAAGCAGGTTCAAGAGAAAAACCCCTACCATGGCAAAAGGGTTACCCTGTGAAAACCCCGGGTGATTAGGAAAG
>NW_023661886.1:0-16876 GCF_015228065.2 Penaeus monodon | reverse complement strand
ACTTTGTGTTGATGTTTTTGTTGCATGTATCCCTCAATTTTTCTTGTGATTGTTGGAAAATTTAGACTGTGTATGCATAATCTTAGTGATTAGAGTTATTGACCCCAGGCTGTTTAAGAGGATGATTGGGATCAGTTTCGAGTGTTGCAGAGTTGTTTTTTTTCCGTGTAAGAGTTTGTTGTAAAATGGGGAGGCGTTAGTGTAGTGTGTTAAGTACCATTTTTGTGTTACTTGTTTTAAATGTTGTGTCGACTATAAGGTGTCTGTTGGGTATTTTGCATATGTTGTCATAGTATTCGATCATGGTGTTGTTAAAGTGTATGTTACCTTCCATGAGGTGTATATGTATTTTTTGAGCTTTGGTCATGAGCCACTTGATGCGGTTCCTTTTTATTTCTTGCCCAATTTCTTCTCATCCAGAGTAAGTGTATTTTGGGGGGTTTTCAGAAAACAGTCGGATGCCGTAGAATGTGGGGTCTACTACAGTGCCGTCCATGGGGCGGCCCCAAACCTTCTCGTCTCTGACAGCTCTTTGATTGTTTTAATGACAGGCGTGGTGGCGGCGGATCAGGAGAGGTGTGAGGGACCCCCCTGGTGGGAGCCCCGTGATGGCTGTTTTGGGCGCTGCTCTTTGGGTTTAACCAAGGTATCTTTTTTTGGGAGTCTCACAGGGGTGGATGGGAGATCTGGGGGGATCTTCAGCAATTGTTTATCCAGGGAGATGACGTGAGATATTCCCCTGTGGCTGTGGAGGTGCCATCTGGAGACTTTGCGGGGGCTTATGACATTAAGAATGCCCAAGAGTGGCCCTCCCCAGATCAAGCTCAGGTAGTTGGTTCCTGGCTAGGGCCTCTTGGCATGGTCCCTGAAGCCTTCTCGGGGGCAATGAGATTCTGAAGTGGGCATGCAGGAGGACTATCATGATCTCTATAAAAAGTCAATTGGAAAAAGCTAATTGGATGGTGGGTTCTGTTTTTGTGGCACTGGGTTTTTTAAAGTCTTGGCGAACTTGATTAATAAAAGGTTTCCAGGGATTTATAGTTGCCCGGACCGTTCTTCTGCTGCCTTTTGCGCCCAAACCCTTTAAAAGGCCTACTTCTTTCTCTTTTTCCTTCTCTGTTTTTTGTGACGTTTTTTATCGCCTCTTTTCGTAAGGGCAAATGTTGGTCATGCCCCAATTTTAAAGGCATTTCTTGATGTTTCTTTTTTAGTTCAGTCGAATGTGTTGTTCAGAGCACCTGGTTTCTCTTTGTCTCCTTGCATTATTTTTTTTTGTATTCCATAACCTAGCAGTTCATACATTGCCCGAGTGGGATGAAGCGCTCAAACTAATTTTGCCAAGGAGCAACAAAGAGATTGAAAAGGTAAATCCCCTTTTCCTTGGTCTTGGCGGCCTGGTGGTCTAAAAAGGGGATATCGATATCTTCATGACATACACGCTCTCAAACTAGAGTCGGGAGCAGCTGCCATGATTTGTCGGCAATGGCATACTCTGTTCACTGACCACGTGTCTGTCGAGTTTCTTGAAAACTATGTGAGCTTACCCTTCATATCAAGAGGAGCACAGGATTGTTTTTGGGGAGAGATTCGTTGGCGTGTTCCACATGTCGATGATAGAAGATATCCTTCATGGATCTGGTAGTCCCGAAGTACTCTGATGGCATAAAGAGAGCTTTGGCGAGGCGTCCCCCCGGGTTAGGGCTGGGGGCGCCTTGGGAAATGATCTTGACCTTGACCATTTTACAGGGTAGGATGAGATGAGAGGGGGAAATGGGGGTGACTAGGAGAGAGATGGGAAGTTGGAAAGATTAGAAGTCCTAAGCTAGTGACAGCCTGGCGGCGTTCTCCGCACACTAGAGGATCGGAGTATATGTGGTGAGCTACTCCCTTGCTGCAAACCTTGCTACAAAGGGGCAGTAGGTGAAGCGCACCACCCCAGCGAATACAAAATCCCGGGGGGATTTATGTAGGTCCAGATGGCCACAAGAAAGGGAAGGAGTTTAGTGTATGGGGGGCCTTAGAGGGCCTGCTTTATGGTGTGCATAGAGTTGCCATTCTATTTGCTAGGGACTGGTCTGGCAGACCATCTGATGACTGCCCCTCTCTCTGTTTTTAATAGGAACGATAGGCAGGTAGGAGCCCCTCATTTTATCAGGCCCTCAGCCTGGTTCTGTCTAAATAGCTGCCGCTAGACAGAACACTAACTTCCCGTCCTGCCTTAGGAACTGTCTGGATAAAAGTTAGCTTCTCTCCCTCACTGTGATGAAATAGTCTGTGGTTGGCTATTTCTGAGGGATGAAAGAACTTACTGGAACAGATGCAGGACCCCTCCCTTCTCTCACTTAAGTGAAACAGCTTTTGGTGTTTCAGAGAGAAGGGGATTCCCTTAAAAAAATTCAGGCCCTCAGCCTTTTCTTTTCAAAATATCTGCTGCTGAAGACAGAACACTAACTTCCCGCCTGCCATAGGGACCGCCATGGAAAAAATTTAAATTCTCCCCCTCACTGTGATAAAATATTCGTGGTTGGCTTTTTTCAGGGGGAAATAAAGGAACTTACTGGAACGGGTGCAGGCCCCCCTTTCTCTCACGGGGTGAAACACCCTTTTGGGGTGTTTCGGGGAAAAGAGGGTTTAAACTTTAAAAAAGGTACAGTTTTTCCCCTGAGGGAGGAGGGAACTGCCTGGAAAAGGGGGAAAGAGCCCCCTTCCCTCACTGAGGGGGGGAGAAAAAGGTTCCCAAAAATTATGTTTTGTGGGGGAAAGGGGCCCAACCCCTCTGGACTCCCCCCAGGGGTTCATACCAAACCCAGGGTCTAGCCGATTTTGGCAGAATCTCCCGGGAAAAAATATTTCATCTAGCCGAAAAAAAAAAAAATTTTTAAATCTACCCGTTTAGCCGGAAATTCACCCGGGTTTTTCCCCCAGTTTCCCTACCTTTTTTTTAGCCGATTTTCAGATTTTTTGTATTTTTATATTTTTTTTGGGATTTTTTCGAAAAAAAAAAACCCAAAGTAAAAAATTTCAAAAATTTTTGGCAGTTATTGTAGTTTTTAACCTAAAAGGAATATTTTGTTCCAGCTTTTTGGGAGGGGCAGAATGTGGCTGGGGGATCCCAATACGATCATTTTGTCTCTTTTGAAAAAAATGAAATTTAAACCAATATCAATATAAATTCGAAAGCATAGCAATATAAAGGGGCCCTAAAATTACTGTATTTTAAAGGTAAGATGTTTTAACTTTTTAGCAAAATCGTTAAAAGTTTTTTTTCTACAAAAATATAAAAACACTGTAGGATACTAAAAATGGGGGGGGGGGAAAATTTGGGGGCTTTAAACTTGTGAATTTGCCCATTCTGTGGGGGTTGGGAAAAAAGGAGGAAAATTTTTTTTGTATTTTTTGATTTTTATGAAAAAAAACGTTTAAATGGAAAATCGGGTTTTCCCTTTTTTCCCAATAATTCGGGGGCCTTTCCCAAAAGGGGAATTTCTCTTTTTTGGATATATAAAGTCGGTTTAAAAAAAATAATAGATTTCATTAAGGGGTTTGGGAAATAATCTTTAACTTAAACTCTTCCTGATCAAAACGTGTACTCTACTTTTTAAAAACGTTTTTAAAAATCCCTTCTTTGCTAGGAAACTTTTGCCAGTGGTTTGTTTGTGGGCTCGCCCAAACAAAATTTTCAAATAGGGAGATATTGCTAGTTTTTTAAAGCATGCCTAAACGGGAAAACATAAAAACCAAATTTCCCGGAAAAGGTGGTTCCCAAGATAAAATTATGTAAAGACAAATCACAAATTTCCCAAAAGACAAAAAAGTGTTTATTAAAGTATTCCCAAGAAAAAAATTTAAGGGAAAATTTCTATATAAAAAGGATCACTCAAAAAGGGTAAAAAAACCCAATTAAATGGTAAACCTTTTTTTCCCCCCCCGGGAAATCCAAGTTTAAATTTTTCCCAAAATTGGGGGAAAATCCCGTGAGTCCTCGGCGGGGCCCAGTTGTGTCTTTTTTTTGGGAAAAAACTTTGTGCTCCTAGGTTGTGATCTTTTGGTAGGTGTTAAAAAAAAGTTTTTCTCAATAAAAATTTCAGCGTTGGAATCCCGAAAAAAATCACTGTGTTTTTAAAAATGTTTTTATGCCCACTTTGTTGCAAAGCTAAAAAAAAACATAGGCAAATAAAAAGTACGGCTTAACTTGAGGGAATCAAACGGATATTCGTTTTAAAGAAATCGGGGGGGCTGTTAGTGAAATTAGTAAACAATCACGCCAATTTTTTCTACTTTTTTAACTTTCTCTTTTCCCCTACATAAAGTGTTTGAAAAGGGAAATTTTTCGTGCTCGGGAAATCGTCTTTACATGTTTTGGGCCCAAAAATTGGGCAAAATATGATAGGCATGGGGGATCTGCCCAATGCTAGTGCCCATTGGGGGGTTTAAACAAGGGGTTTTACAAAAAACTAAAGGAAAGATTTCCCTTTAAAGGTGCATTTTCGCTGGTTTGCCTTCCTGAGCTAGCTGTTTCTTCGCAGTTCTAAAACTATCCCCCGGGAAACCTAAATTTCCCTTTGTCATTAAAAACCTATTTGGTTTGCAGGGCGTCTTCAAGAAAACGGAATACTTTGACTTTTTCAAATTTATAAATGAGGGACAAAACCGCTAAAGATTGTGAGAGCTTGTCAAACACGGGGGTTGTCTATAGGGTCGGCTGTCCCAAAGATTATGTGATCAAGGGCTGGAGCTGAAAACTTTTTTGGGCTTAACAAAATTTCTGAGAATGTTTACCTCAGAAAGGGCCTCCACTCCTTGTACAGGGATGAAAAAAGATCATGCATTTTTTGGGGTTTTTCAAAAGTCATTGCTAAATGGGGTTTCCAAGAGTGAAAAAGTTTTTTAAATCCAACGTTTGTGACCCAAACAAAACTGTTTCCGGGACCTGCCTTTTAATAGAAAAAATTTGGTGACAGATTTGACCCCCTTTCGCCCCGCCATCGTTTTGGGGATCCTTTCTCTTGAAATTTAAAAATACCCGGATCCAAAATTGAATCTGGGCTTAATGCCCAAAAAACGGGTATCTGACCCCCAACCATTTGCATGAGGATCGAAAAAAAAACCCCCCAGAGAACGATTTTCCCCAAATTTCTTTATTTTTTATTAAAAACCTTCGCAATAGGTTCCAGTTTTTTTGGCAAATACTAAAACATTTTACTGTTCATTTTTTGAAAACACTTTTCCCCTTGGTTGTGAAAATTCGATTGTCCCCTTTTAAATTCTTAAATTTAGTGCAGAAAACCTTAAAAAAATTAAAATTTCAGTGGCCTTAAAACCTTATTTTAAAAGGGAATTTGGAAAAAAAGAACACAGTAAAATTTTGGGCTGATTTTAATGAGTACAAAAATGCGAAAATTTAAAAAACCCTTTATAAAAAATTTTGAAATATTGCTATAAAAAGGGGGGTTTTTTCCATTCAAACGTTTAAAAGGAAAGGGTTTTCAGTCAAATAAACCTGATTAAAAAAAAATTAAAAAAGAAAAGGGAAAAAAAACCTACAAAGGCATTAAAATAACGTTATGGTTAAAACCCGTATGTCAAAAATTTTGGTGCCCCATAAAATTTTTCCAAAATGGTGTTTGATTTAATTCTTCAAATGAAAAGTATCGATTTTCACAAAAAAGCAAAATTGGATAAACCCTTAAAACCATCACGTCCGTCACCGCGAGGCAAATATTGATGATGATGTGATCAAAACTTTATTGAAAACTATGTAAAAAAAAAAAATATGAGAAATTATGATCCCTTTTGTTTTTTTTTTTTTTCTTTTGTGGGGGTTAAAATTTTTTACCATTTATTGAAAAAGTCAATATTTTCTTTAAAATTAGCTTGAAAAAAATAAACCCACCCTTTTGGGGCCTTTGTTTACTTTTTTCTAAAATTGATTTATATATATATATTGTTTTTTATTTTTTATTACTGGAAAATTATTTTTTTTCATTGAAACTCTTTGTTTTAAACTTTAAATTTAACTTTTTTCCCATATTTTTTAAATCAAAATGCTTTTTTAATTTTGAAACTTTGTTCAAATTTAAAAAAAAATAGTTTTTAATGTTTTAAATTAAAAAGCATTGTTTTGTAAAAAATTGGGAAAAAAAATAAACCTTAATAAAAAAAAAAAAAAAATTACCCGGGTTTTTTTTGCCATTTTCTGTTGGGGCTACCGGGAAAATTGGCCGTTTTTAGAGTTTTGGGGTTTAGCCGATTTCGGCGAGGGGGCTTTGGGCCCAACATGCCCCTTTACCCCGCTTGGCTTTTGCGTGGAGTTGGGGGTTTGAGCGATCCCCGTAAATGAGTACCCCCTTGCGGCTAGCAACAGCCTTTTTGGTCCTCAAATTCCGGCAAGACAGACGGCCTGTCCGGCCCGGTGGGTCATTTCGGCTGGTCCCCCCTGGGGAGGCCGGGCAAGCAGTCATGTTTGCTGTTGGTACCCCACCTTTCCGTGAGTCCCTTTTGAAAAGGGCAAATTTGGCTGCTCATCCCCCCTTGTTGCGGGTTGGACATTTTTTTTAACCTCAGCTTCTCCTTTTTTGGCCCCCGGGTGGGGGGGGCATGAGGGGATAAAGCTTTGGCCCAAAATACATAAAAAAAAAAAAAAAAAAACACGACAATCCCAAATAAATGAGGGCCCCGTGAAAGGCCAGACCAGGGGCGGCCCCCTGAAGCCAAAATTGCCTCGGGTGGCAAAAAAAACCCCTAAAGCCGGGAGCATTGTAATGCCCTTCTCCCAATTTGGGTTGGCCCAAGACAAAAACCATCAAAAAATATTTTAATCCACCAGATTGCCCCCAACAGATGGCCCCGGGGCCAGGAAGGCTCGGGAGTCCCCTCAGACCGAATGGGGATTGATTGTTTTTTTAAAAATTCCCCTGCCGCGTCAAAAAGCAAGGTCATTACGGCGAACACCTTATTAAAAAAGAAATTTTTTTTTTTTTTTAAAACTTTAAAAATCCCCCCAATAAAAAATCTTAAAAAATAAAAATAAATATTTTAAAAACCCAAAGCATAAATTTTGCTCTATATAAAGTTATTGCAAAAAAAAATTATGCAAAATTTAAATTTTATTGAAAAATATTAGCCCCCCTATTAAAATTAAAAAACCCTCTATGTCAAAATTCCTACCCAATGTTTTTCGGGTGTATAGGGGAGACAAGTACATCCTTTTTGGAGAATGTTGCACTTTTTCCACTCCCTGTAGACTTTTAAATGGTTTTGGGGAAATTCCCCCCAAAAAGTGTTTGACTCTTACCCCAACTTTCGGTCCATGATTCGCCCCTCGTGTCCCCGATTCTTAGTTTTTGTTAAAAAACTTTATTTTTTTGGGTTGGGATGGTGTGGTCCCCACCCCCCCAAGGGATCATCTCTAATCTCTGCAGTTTGTTTCTAGAGGTATCCCCCTTGCCCCCCCATCTATCAAAAAGGGACAACACCTTATGAGGGGTTTTTCAGGTCGGTGGGGGGAGGGGAAAAACGACCCTCAAAAGGGCTGAGTGGCAGTGTTTGGGCCCTTCTGATCAGCTCTTTCCTTCCCCACTAAATACCAACATGGCTGGCCCCCTTTGTTATTTTTTTAAGTTTTGACATAAATGCAATTTTCAATTTTAAACTTCCCTCACACGGGATGTGAGGGTTTAAAAACCTTTTGTTGTTCCCGGGCACTATGGGGTCAAATATACAAAACAGAATGGTTTTAAGATCCTAGCCCTCTTAACTGCGGGCAAGGAGGCATGTAACTCTGCATGTTTGATTGATTTTTAAAAATTACTGCCGCTTTCAACAGCAAGGTCTTAGGGGGCAAAATCCTTGTTAACTAAAAATTTAAAGTTTTAAAAACCCTTTAAAAAATCTTAAATAAATATTAAAAATAAAAAAAAATAGTTTAAAAATAAAAGCTAAAATATGCTCAAGTGCAAAAAATTTTTGGGCAAAACCCTTAGCAAAAATTAGATTTTTTTTGAAAATATTAGTCTCCCTCAGGAAATTTTAATAAGACCCTCTTGAAAAAAATTTTCCCCCCAATACTTTTTTTCAGTGTATATGGGGGAGCAAGAAACATACTTTTTTGGTGAAATGTTCCACATCTTTCCACTAAATTTGCGCCCTTTTTTTAAAATGGCTTTTGGACCCCCCCTTCCCCCCAAAAAATGCTTCTTTTTTTAAAGGCCATCGGGGGCCCCATAGTCATTCTTGGGTCCCGTTTTTTCCCTTAGTCTTTTTAATAAAATTCCCACTTTTGGGTTTGGGGATGGATGTATTTCCCCCAACCCCAAAGGGTTCATCTTAATCTCTCCATTTTTGTTTCTGGGGGGAGCCCCCTTTTTTTTTTTTTTTTTAAAAAAACAAAGAAAAAAACTTCTGATCCCGGGGTTTTTCAGGTCGGTGTTGGGAGAGGATAAGGGCCCATCCCCCAAAGGCTGAGGGGCACTCCCGGGGCCTTTTTATCAGCTCGCTCTTCCCACTGAAAACCAACATGCGTTTGGCCCCCAACATGATTATTTTTTTTACTTTTTTTAAACACAGGCAACCCAAATCTTGAACCCCCTCCCCTATGGATGTGATGATTTTAAAGCTTTTTGTTTGGGTTGCAAGGGCCTACGAGAGTCAAAATATTCAAACAGAAGGGTTTCCCTAAAAATCTTTTGAATCAAACTGCTGCAAGGATGGCGGGGTAACTCTGCGTAAAGATCGGGGCCGCTAAAAAAAAGACGAAAAGGGTGCTTCCTTCGGGCTCATGTTTGCAAAAACCCACACCATTTTCTAAATTCAAAAACCATCGTATAAATTTTGACCCTTTGGGTTTTTTAGAAATGTGCTGAAAAAATTTCTGGGATTCTGTTTTTGGGATTTCTCCCCTTTCCAATTTGACCAAATCCACCCGACTTTTTAGCCCAAAGGGGGGAAATTTGGGGGATTTCCAACAGCCGGGGGGAAAACCCTTTTTGGGAATTTAAATTTAAATCTTCCCCGATTCCCCATTCCCCTTTTATGGGATCGGCTACCCTCAAGGGGGTTAAAAACCCAATTGGATGGATGATCCCGGAATCCTTTTTTAGTCTGTGTAGTATATCGGGTTCTGTAGCCCCGGGTTTTAAATAAAAGATTTGGTTCCCCAAATCTAAAAGCATAAGGGACTCCACAAGGGCCCTTAAACCCCCGTCCCAAATTTGAGAGCTTTGTAAACTCTCCAACATCCGGGGGAACAGGGGGAAAGGTTGCAGATGAATGCTTCCATCCAAAATTTAAAGTTTTCTAAAAATTTAAAAGCGCTGGGTTTTTAAAGCCCCCCAAAAAGGGGTTTTTGCGGTCTCCCCCCCCAAGATGGGAGGGTGAAAAAACCCTTGAAAAATCTAAGCCCCCTTTTTTGGGCCTTCATTTTTAACTGTTTATGTAGGCCCCAGTAAACCTTGAGAAAAAAATTAGACCCAAGTACTTCCCCCTCGGGCCCCAAAGGGCAGTGGGTTTTTGCCTAAATAGGGGGGAAGGAGGGAAAATTTTCCTCTTTTTCGGGAAAATGAAACCCCTTGGTTTTGGGTTTGGAGAAAATTTGACCCCCTGATACTTTCCCCACGTACAACCGGGTTTATTGAAACCCTCCCAGTGTCCGAACATCCTGAATTTTCCTCCGGGAAAAGTACATTGTAAAGTATCCACATCCCGATTACATGAACCGAATTGGGAAAAAATTTTACGATGAAATTTTATGCAAGGAAAACGGGTCAACTTAAAAAAAACCCCTTGGGGGCCCCCTTCCAGGAACTTCCAGGTTAAAAAACCGTTTCCTAAAACTCTAAAATTTCCCTGCAGCAAGGAAGCTTTGTATAAAGGTAGAAAAACTCCTTTTAACCCAAAAGTCTTTATTTTCTGATAGCCATGTTTTCCAAAGTATTTTCCATGGGCCTTTTAAAGGTCAAAAAAAGACTGCAAAAATGTCGCCCTGTGCAAAGGGGAATTCTTTTATAGCAAGTTTCCATGCACAAGTGCTCTGGGGTTCGATCTCATTTTCTAAACCCAATTTTGGGGATATGGGGTCAAAATGTTTTCTTTTCTGGGCCACCATTTTAAACCTAAAATTTTACCTTTTTCTCCATCAGTTTTGCAGTTTCACGGGTAAAGGGAAAGGGGCCCTGTAATTTCCGGGTTTGGGGGAAAGCATTTTTTTCCCCGGGTTTGGGAAACAGGAATGATAATACTTCTCCCATGTGGTGGCACTGTGCCCTCCCTATAGACCCCTATTGAATGGGGTCAAACAAAAATTTTGGGGAGCTCTTGGTAAGGAGTTTATCTTTGGTATGGAATACCGTCATTTCCCGGGTCTTAGGGCAGAGCCAAAGCGAGTCCATCTCCTTGCGAAAAAAATACAATTTGTAGGGAGTTCTGCTGCAATCCTACTGAAGAACAAACCTGGGGGGGTTGTTCCTTTCACACGAAGAGTGGGGGAAACCCGAGCAGGTAAGAACCCGAATTCTGCCAGGGATTTAGCAAGCTCATTTGCAAAAATTTTTTTCCCTTTTTGATGATTTCCTTTCAAATTTCGAGCGGGTTGTGACATGGTTTTGCTTTTTCCCAAAATCTTACGCACCTTGTCCCATACCCATGCAAAGAGGGTCCCGATTTAATTGGGGAGACATACCCGTCTCCAAACGTCCGTCGGGTCCTTTTAGCACGCACCTGGCCTTTTGGGTCGGGTCTTTTTGTAAAATTTTTCAAGGGTTTCAATGCTGGGGGGGTTTGTTTCCCAAATGCCCTTTAAAGCAGCTTTTCTTTTCTCTGAAAAGCTTGTTGGCTTCTCAACCCCCATGGTAACCCCAAAGGGCGAAGGGAATGCCCGCTACTTTTATGAATGGATGCTTCTGCTGCAAGGTGAATTCGTGATGTGGAAGTGTTCACATTTTTGACCACACTGGTCATTCACAGATCCCGCAAAACTGCAGTTTATTAAAAGATTCCCGTCGCATGTTTAAATCGCCCTCTCTGCACTCCCTTGGGCGGGAAAAACCCTACACCTCCTCCAAAAATTTTTTGGAAAAATGGGCGCTTCCTGTAAATTTCCATTCCCCGCCAAGTGAGTTCAACCCGTGAATAAAGGGGGCCCGATCAGTGGGGGTTTTTATGAAGCAGGGGGGCAAGGGGTTTGGGGGGAAGGGGGAGCGCCCAGAAAACCCAAGCAAAGGCCCCACCCGGGGGGCCCAAAATTTGGGGAAGTCCCGTTTGAATTTGGAAAGGGGTGGGGAAATGTCATTGTTCGTAAAAAATGCATCTACTCTTAAGAAAAAGGAATCCCAAAGGGCCCCCCCTAGGGAGTTAACAAAATGTTTTCCCCCGAAGGGGATGCCGACCCTTGAAATCCCCCAAGAGTAGCTGGATGTGGCAAATGCTCAAGTTTGATTTTCCAAAACATTTTGTTTAGATTATGGGAGGGAAATTAATAGATGCAACATTTAAAGGGCGGGCAAAAACCCATTTTTTCCCCAGCCTTCAAACCCGCATTTGGGGCTGCAGGTTTATGGCCGGAAGGGTACTTGGGCATTTCCATTAAAGCTAAATCCTCCATGAGGGCATTGTCAAAATTTCCCTAATGGGGTTTTTAACTTGGAATCCTCTCAGGGAAATTTGGGACAATTTTTCCCCGGTCCCCAATCTCTTGTAGAAAAGACCAAAGGGGTTATTATGAAGCTTCAATGCTGCAGTTCCCCCCTTTTTTTCATAATTCCCCGACCGTTCCTTGAAATTTGGGTATCCGTTCTTTTATTATTTCTTTATAAGGGGGTTGGCAGACCCTTTTCAAGGGGTTTTCCCCAACCTTTAGGCTTTCCCTTTCCCCCCGATCCCGGGGGTACCTTTTTTAAGGTTTTTTACCTGTGGAACTATTTCCCCAGGTTTCCCTTTGGGCAGGTTCAGGATTTCTTTGCCTGGGAAAAGAAGGACCCGAACCCCCTTTTTTTAAGGGGGATTCTGTCTAGCGCGGGGGCCCATGTGGATGTTGTGGCAGCGGGAAAACTTTTGGGACAGGTTCGGGTTCCTTTTTCCTGGGGAAAGAGCGTTTCCTGAAAACCCTTTTCTTCAGGGGGGATTCTCTAGCAGCGAGGCCCCCGGGAAAGTGGTGGCAGCTGGACTGGTTTCCGTTGAGGAATCTGGGGCTTTAAATGAAGCTCCAAAAAACCTTAAATTTGGGGGGAGGGCCCTTTAAAAGTCCCCCACTCCTATCCTTTTTTGGTGGAACAAACCCCCCCAGGGCGTTTCCAAAATTTTGGGACTGAGGGGTTTAAAAGGCAGTACAGTGGGTGTTTATGAAGCATTTTTGGGGGGCAAGGGGTTTGGGGGGAAGGAGGGGGTGGCCCGAACCGAAGCAAAAGGCTACTTTGGGTGTGCAATTAGCCACGGGGAGTTTGCTTTGCCTTGGAAAAAACTTCTTTTTGCTCCTTATTCCCAAAAATTTTTCCTTTTTTAAAAATTTTTACCTTTTTCATTGATTTTTAAGAAGGGTTTTATGAGCTTTTGCCGTGGTAACAGGGTATTTAAACCCGGCAGTTTGTCATCTCCTTGATGACCTGTTGGACCACCCCTTTCCATACTCTTTGGGTTTCCCCCTTTTTTTTAAAATGACAAGGTTTTGGGTCCCTGCCCCTTTTTAACCCAGCTTTGGGAAACACCGTAGGGTTTGGGCCCCATATGGGCCCAATTGATGGTCCATGCTAACTTAACCGATTCTGGAAGGGGTTAACGTTTTTTAAAAATTAGAAGAAAGTGGTGCCCCACTGTTCCCAAACCACCAAATTTCTTCTAAAAATATTTTTTCTTTCCACTACATTAAAAATTTTCCCAGTTTTTTCCCCAAAATACCCCACAGGGCTCGGGAAAAAAACAATTCCCTTCATGATTGAGGGGGACGGGAAAATTCAAATATCGGTACCATCTCACTGGGGGTATTCGAGGATCACTTGACATTTCTTCCAAAAATTTTTTTTTATGTACTTGAAAAAATCAAGATTTCCTTATTGGGTAACCCCAATGGGCTTTATACTAGGTACTTTTTTATAAAGAAAAGCTTTCAAAATTTACCCGGTAAGTTTCCTTTGGGTTGCGGACTTTTTCCCCCTTTTTACCTGGTTTGGGAGCCCGGGAACCATTCGATTTCCCCCCTTTTTCCCTTTGGAAGCGGAAAGGTTCCGAGGAAACCCTGTGATTTCCAGAGAAAAAAGGTCAGGGGGTTGCGTTGGGCGTCAGGGGGAAGCTAACTTGTAAAATTTTTAGTCTCATACAAATTTGGGAAATTTTCCCCACCCCCCCCCCCACCCCATGGAGCCCAAAAAAGGGGGGGTTTTAGTTGGGGCTCAAAATCTCCCAAAAACCAGGAAAAATGAGGGGAAAATTTCGCAGGCCCCTATTACAGTACTGATGGCACCCCGGGGGCCTATGCCCCTACCCAATAAAAAATTTCCTTCTTGGGCCCTAAACCTATTTAAAAGCCCTTTACTTGGGCCGGGGCCTTTATCAAGGGCCCCCCGTCTAAACCCGAATAAAAAGGGCCAAAAGGTGTTTAATAGCTGCAGGGCGCAGCGTGCCATTTACTCAACCCCCCTGTCTCCTGGTTTTAAAACCGGGTGCCACGCCTGGCAAAAACCCCAAAGGGGGGTTCTCCCGGGCCAAGATGGAAAGAAACCCCGGGGGGGTGCCCCTCTTAGGCCTTGGTGGGCCCCGGAAACCTTTTTTTCTAAACCCTCCCCCCAACCCGGGGGGCCCCCCTCCAGTATGGGTAGCCCCTGGTCCGGCCCCACCAGATTTATTGGGGCCCCAAACCCCCCCCACCGCGGCAAGGGGGCTTCCCTTACTGGGGGGGGTTTCCCCCTTCAGGGGCAATTTTGGGGCAAGGGGTCCGGGGCCTGGGCCGATGTCCCCGGGTGGAAAGCTACCCCGGCCCCCTTTTCCCCCCCTCAAAGGGGGAGGGGGGGCCATGACCACTTCGATTTGAACAATGGAACCCCCACTATGACAATACGAGAAGACCATTTTTCAAAACCCCTACTGAAGCGGGGTTTTGCGAATGAAAAAAGCGGAAAAAATAAAATTGCTTTGAACGTGAACCCCTTTACCCTCAAAAAGGTCCTGAGGCAGTGGATGGCGATTTGTTTTTGTCAAAATTTGCGAGATGGAACCCTCCTTGTAAGGGACAATAAAACTCCAGTTTAAAGGGTTTTACTTAAGCTGAGGGAAATTTCACGTCTTCGAGTTAAAGTAACTATTCCTTTTGGCCCAAATCCTTAAAGGGGTGAAATCTTTCACGGGGTTTTTAGGATGATGGAAAAAAAGTAAAATTTTTGGGAAGCATGAAGGACCAACGTAGGGGGAAGTTCATTGTAGACCAAAAAAGGATGGGATATGCGAACAAAAAAGGACTGTTTTTTTTTAACCTTTGTTTGAAAAAAATGTAAAACGTCGGTTATGAACGTGTTAAGTAAGACCTTATGCCCAAAAAAGCCTGCATTTAATAGATGCCAAAATTCGGACACACCTCTTTAAGAGTATTTAAAAAGCCCAAAAAATTTTTTTTGGGGAAAATGTGCTGAACCCCATGAACATCACTGTACTACCCAATTTTCCCAAAATGTGCTAACTGTGGAGGTCCTCAAGGAAAAGCTGAGTGCAGTATCCTGAAAAAGGGACGGGACTTAGCATATATGAAAAAACATAAAGTTAGAATTGAAGCAAAGAGAAAAGGGGAAAGTTTGACACACAACCTGATCTTCCTATGTGAAGCAGTAACTAACATCACTCTATCAAGAATTCAGTCAACAGCTAGCACCCAAGGATAAAAAAATGCTGAACTCAAAAAAACCTTTAAAGCTAATATTAAAGATTCACCGCCCAAAATTTGGTTGTTTTTAAAGACTCATCCCCAGCATAAACTCAAAAGGAGGGGGATACTGAATCACGTCCGGAGCGCCCCCTTCCTCGGGTCCCCTGTGGGACTAGTCTGGCAGAAGCAGAGCAATCTGTCAGTCGCTCCCCACCAGAAGTGCAGGACGGAGGTTTCTGTCCCCAAACCCATCCCGAGGAGGTCCCCGGGAAGCGAGGAGAGGGGGTCTCCCCCCCAAAAAAGAAAATAAAAAACTGGGGGACAAGGGACTTCCAAAACCCCCAAAAAAGTAATCTTCGCGTCACCATTATACAATGGAAATGTCGAATCTTGATCTAAGTAAATGACCTAAAATTTTAGCCTCGTCCCATCTAATAAAATTATAGTTCTCCAAAAAACAAACCTCGTCCTGACAGGTGTTTCGCTGAGGAATACCATCCCTTTTCGGAAGGATCGGGGGGTAGGGTGGAGCGGGGTCCACCAAAGCCCCCCTTTTACAGAAGGGGTATGATTTACTTTGGAGTTTTTCGCTGCAAAATAAAAATTAATGGCACGTATCTGGCTATATTTACTTTTTTGTCCACCCGATGCAGTGTAGCCTATGATATCTTTGCTCCTCAGGAACGTTGCCAAAATTAGAATTTTTGCTGATTTTAAGTATTACTTTTTGGGGTTCCCTGCGGGGGGGGTAGAGGTGAGAAGTAGTCAAGTGATTTAAGAGTTGTTTATTCCTTCTGAATGATGGGAAAACGCGCGGGTGGACGATAATAAAGGTTTTTGGCTTTATTTATTAAACGGGCCTTCATAAACACCAAAATGCCTGTGGCACACCTTTACGACTCGTTGGGAACGACATTTCCCATTTTTATTAAAAACGACACTGGAAAGCCCTTTACATTAAATTGAACGTTTAAAAAAGCAATTTCGCCTTTACAAGGACGTCAAACTCGAACTTGTTGGAGAAACCCTTTATGATAAGTAAACAATTCAGAAATTTGGTTATAGAACCATTGCTACCATTCCCAAAACTTTGACAGATCTTTTAAACATAGGTTCCATGGTGGCACCAGATTCCCCCCGGGCGCTGTGCCACGCAAAAGGCCTCGGTTTTCAAAAAAAAATCACAATAGAATTTTTTCAAATTCAAAAAGCAAGACTGGGGTCGTAGATAAAAAAAACAAACAAAAAAAAACTCCTGGGGGGGTTGTCTCTACAATAAACAGCAAAACCAAAAAAATCAGAGGGTTTTGGGCCATTAAAAAAATCAATAAGAAAAAAACATCTTTAAAAACAAACCCTTAGTGGGTAACCCAAATTTTGATTCACCTAACACATTTCTAAAGCACTCGCCCGGCAGTTTTCATACAACCATACAACCAATAAGGAAGGCTGAGCTGCAACCAATTCACTTTGCCCCAGGAGAGACTTGTTACTAAAGATAAAAAAGGATAGCTTTTCCGGCCCTCTCGATCAATAGAAAACGGAAGTTATATTCAAGAGGCCCCTTTCCAAAAAAGGGTTTTTTTATTTCAGATTTTTAGATATAAAAAAACCCCACAGGAGCAGCCGGGGTGGGAAGGGCGCTCCGGACTGTTATTCGTATCATCCTCCTTATGAGTTCCCCCCCAACGGGGAAACCGCCTGCCGCGGGGGGGGGGCTTGAGGTCCCAATGTTGGGAGCCCCGGCCAAGGTACCCCAAATGGAGGGGTCACCATGAGGGGTGAGACAAATGGCTTTGGTGCCCAAGCCCATGAGAGGGATGGGTTACCCCCCCCTGGTTCATTCCATCTTGACCGGGAGAACTCTCCCATGTGTTTGCCGTGCATGGGCCCCTATTATCAGGAAACAGGACCTGGAGGTTTAGTGATGCTGCCGCTCACCCCCAGTAGCAACACACCTTTTTTTTTGGTTGGGGATCCCCTTAAATTTTCTGTAAACGGGGGGGCTTTTGGACCCAAGGCCCCCGATTCCCAAAA
>NW_023661885.1:0-16878 GCF_015228065.2 Penaeus monodon | reverse complement strand
TTTTCTGATCATATATCTGCACCCTTTGCTTTATCATTCTTCGTGTCCTTAATAGCACTTTTGGTTCCTCAATCTAGAATATACTCAATCATGTCCCTGCCAAGAAAACCTCACTCCCCATCACATTTATGAACACAATGCTCTCTTGTGGCTCTTCTTTTCACTCGTAAGTGCATAGTAACTGTGTCACACCTTATTTCATAAACACTGCTATATAAAATGACTCCCAATCCATTCCAATGGTTAACTTCATTTTATTTTTCTTCATTCATTCTTCCCATTATATGAAGTACCTGGTGAATCTGCTTGCACCCCCTTTAAACACATTCTCACAGAGTTTAGCAAAGAATCTCCATGTTTCGAGGGTTTTCTTTTTCTTTTTCTTTTTCTTTTCTTTCGCTTTTTTTGCAAACTTCCTTCAGGCCTCCAGTACTCCTTGTCTATTTGGGTTTGGGACCAGCATTGAGTTGGACTAGCTTGCCCCGAAGTTGGGTTATAGCACAACATATCTGTGACTTCTTACATAAGTCTATAGCCTATTTCCAATTGCTTATGTGCCCACGAAGAAAAGAAGATCCTTTTGTACCTGTTCAAATACCGGCTGGATCGTGTGTGTGTGTGTGTGCGAGTATTTGTGTGTATGGTATATATTGTATGTATGTATATGTATATAAGGCCGGGTGGCCGAGTGGTTAGAGCATCGGACTCAAAGACTGGCACGACGGCATCTGAGTTCGAGGGT
This sequence comes from Penaeus monodon, assembly GCF_015228065.2. Taxonomy (NCBI): domain Eukaryota; kingdom Metazoa; phylum Arthropoda; class Malacostraca; order Decapoda; family Penaeidae; genus Penaeus; species Penaeus monodon. Next base: position 16,136 of record NW_023661885.1, on the reverse strand, counting down.
TCGAGTCACCGGCCGGCGCGTTGTTTCCTTGGGCAAGGAACTTCACCTCGATTGCCTACCTAGCCACTGGGTGGCCAAGCCAGCCCAAGTCAGTGCTAGTCCCAAGCCCGGATAAAATAGAGAGAATGATTACCTAAAAAGGTAACACCGGCATTCTCCGTGCAAAGGAACTGGGGACCTTACCACGTACTCACTCCAAGAGCATCAAAAAAAAAACATGAAAACTACAATTAAAGTATCATGCGGCGGCTCAAACATGAACCTACCGTTAAAAAAAAGTTATATGTATATATATATATATATATGATAATAATATATATATATATTAGATATATATATACATATTATAGACACACACACAAACACACACACACACCCCGCACGCACGCAAAGCACGCACGCACGCACACACACACACACACACACACACACACACACACAACACACAACACACACACACACACACAACACAACACACACACGCGCGCACGCACGAACGCACACAACACACACACACACACACACACACACACACACACACACACACACAGGGAGGAGGGAAGAAACTAAATAGTGCGAAGGAATTTTAATGTGTTAAAGTCTTCCTTGAAATATGAATCCTCCGCAGCTTGTGATGTTAATAATAAACGAGCACACAAGATTTATGAAATTTCGGCTCGCGGTTTAATCGTTTCCCTTTTGCGTTTGGGAAGAAAAAAACACAAAATATAAAACTTCTGGATGATTTTTCACTAATTAAAAGGGGCTGCTTCTGAAATATTAATGAGAGTCTGATAATAGTGTTATTATTTGAACAAGGTTTTATGACAATGAATAAAAGGTATATGATTTTCAGAATCTGGAAAACGTTAAGATATATGTGTAAATATAACACTTTTAATGGGGTTTTTGGGTTTCCAGGCCGTCTTAACATATTGGGAGTTTCCCCTTCCCACCCATATGCATAAAATTTTTTGGCCTCATATCCCTTAACCCCTTTTTTGTATCTTATTTATAACCCTTTACCACTTTCCCCCCAACGTCTTAGTAGGCCCCTAGATTTTTTGTACTTTTTTTTAATCTCCCGGATGAATATTTTTTTTTCAAAAAAAATTTACCTTTTTTTAAATGTTCCCAAATGCAAAAGCATAAACAAATATTTCATACACCTTCCACCCCACACACATAAATAAACATTATATAAATTTTAAAATATTAATATTTTATATAATATATTAAATATTAGGGTTGTTTGGTGTTTTGTGTGTTGTTTTGTGTGTGTGGGGTGTGTTGTGTGTGTGTGGGGTTTTGGTGTGGGGGGTGGGGTGGCGTGGTTTTTCGTGTGCGTGGGGGGCTGTGCGTGGGGCGTGTGTGTGTGTGTGGGGTGTGAGCAAATTTTCATTAGGTCTACTGAAGGACAAAACCCCTCCTCGGTTTCTCTATGAAATCTAAGTGGTTTTTCTCCCTTTTCATAAATCGGGGCTGTGCCCAAATGGTGTTAGCGATGGGGATTTTCCAGATTTCGGGTTGTCCGGTTTTAAACCCGGCCCGTTTCATTTCCCCTTATTTTTAATTTCCCGGCTCCCCCCGTCCTTTTTTTTTTTTTTTTTTTTTTTTTTTTTTTTTTTCGTTTTTTCCTTTCCCCATTTTTTCGTTACACTCGGTTTTTTCAAACTTACTTTTCCTGATGGGGGGTCCAAAGGGAAATTTTAGTTGCTCTTCTCTAATTTTTTTTTATGATCTCCCTTTGTGGGGTTATTTTCCTTTAAAATGCTCCGTTTCGCAGTCCAGGGGAATCTTCCAGATTTTTCCAGTTACTTTAAAAACCTTTTTGTTTTCCCTCTGTATTTTTCTCATTGTAAGCCCCAGTCCCGTATAACAGTATGACCGGTTGGGTTTTTGTTTGATATTTTGTAAATCCTAATTTTGCCCCTGATATTTTTTCCCAAACCCGTTTGGCAAAAAAAAATTTTTTTCCCTTTTTCCCTTTAAACCATGACAGTTGTACTTGGTTCCAATATAGATTAAGGGAAATTTTCTCAGATTTTTCCCTCAGTGTTGATTTTTTTTTTAAAATTTGGCCTAGATTTTTGTTTGATCGGTCGAAAGTTTTCATAATCTAAAAAACATAAAAAAAAGATTTTTTTTAAAATCTCTATCCCCTTTTTCCCTTTTAAATTATTTGAAATAAAAAATAGTTTTTTCTTGTCCCTTTTGACATGAAATAAATCGAATTGCCGTTTTTAAATCTTTCCCCTTTTTTTTATTTCTGATTCATTCCGCTTTTCCCCTTAAAATTTTTTTGGTGATTTAAACCTCATTTTGGCGGGTTACCCGTTTGTTAAAACAGAAAAGGTTCCTAGCCTTTTTTTGGGGGGGTTTATAAAATGGGGGTTTTGGTGTTTTATTTCGGGCCCCAATAGCCATTTATATTACATTAAATATCTGAAAATTAATAAAATCTTTTTTTGGGTTTTAAATTTAGAAAGGCAAAACAAAAATTTTCCCTTTTACCACAAAAAATTAATAAAAATTAAACTTTTCTTTTTTTTCCCTTTAAATTTTGGGGTTGGGTTTTGATAAAATTTCTACAGCCCGACTTAGATTGTTTTTTAAAAAGCATTTGACGCTAAAAAATTTAACCATCAGAGTCTTGGACGGTTAATGTCCAGGCTTTGGGTTCCCTGTTAGAAAATGGCCTTTTCTTTTTCCGTTTCCTCGAAACAAAGCCTTTGGGGGGTTTTAAAGGAAAATTCATTCATAGATCGGAAGGGCTGGGTTTTTTTTTAAAATAGCTTTTTATTAAAAATTTTCGTGGGGCCCTTTGTTTGGAGCCCAGGAAAAACTGCATAATTTCCCAAATTTCCCCTTCCGAGGAAGAGCTAGTTAACGGGGTTTTCCCTTTTCTTTCTGTGTGTGTGTGTGTGTTGTGGGTGTGTGTGTGTGTGGGTTTTGTGGGTGGTTTTGGGTGTTTTTGTGTGGGTGGGGTGGGGTGTGTGCGTGTGTGTGTGTGGGTGTGTGTGGGTGCTGTGTGCATTATGATATAGGGCTATATTTATATATATTAATATAAAAAATTTAATATATATATATATAAAAAATAAATTTTAAATTAAAATATATTAAAATAAAGATAAAAAATAAATAATAATAAAAAAATAAAAAATAAATAAATTAAAGAAATAAAAAATAAATTATATATATTTTAATTTTTAATATATATTTTAATATAAAAATAATATATTTAATATAAATAAAAATTTTTATTTTAAATAAATAGATAATAGAAATATAAAAATTTTAAATTTTTAATATAAATATATAAATAATTATAATTAACTTTTAAAAAAATAATAAATATTAAATTTTATAATATAAATAATATACTAATAAAAATATATATAATAAAATATTATAAAATTTTAAAATTTTTAAAATAATAAATAATATATAATAAAATATATATATAAATATAAAATATATATGAAATATATTATAATTTTTATATAAAAATAATATTATAATAATAAAATAAAATATAATTATAAATCTAATAATATAAATATTAATACAAAACCATTACTAAATATATAATATAATAATAAATATATATTTTATATATATTAAAAATATATGTTTGTGTTTTTTTTGGGTTTTTGGGTTTGTTTTTGTGTGTGGGTGTGTGAATTAAAAATTGTTTTTCTTGAATTGAAAATCGTTGCACAAAATTTAAAAAGGGAAGATTTTTCAAAGGGGAATGGAAAGGGGATATATTCAGCCCAATTTTGAATGTATCTATAATCTAAAAATTTTTAAAAACTTTTTTGTGTTCTTTAAAAACACAAAGGCTCACTTTGTATATTTTGTATACACTTTAAACCGCTACTATTTTTTTTTTTACAAAGAAACGAAGTAAGTAGGGATAGTATGAAACTCGTCCTCTCTTCTTGAAATTTGAAAGTAAGTCAAAAAGTAACTTTAATGTTTAGTTTTGCACAATAAAATACTAGAGATAAATAATATATAATATATTTTTGGGAACGGGGTTACAGAATACGCAATAAAACTAAATCAAGGTAATCCCCTTTCGGAAAAACCCTGTCTTGATTAATTTTTTTTTGTAAAATTTTCCATAAAAAAAGTTCAAAACGTCTTTCTCTGAAAAAAAAACCCGGGCCGTTATTTTTTACGCAGTATTGTCAAAACATTCATTTTTGGGTTTTCTTGTATTTTTCCCAGGACCGACAACGCAGGGGAATGGGAAAAAAAATGCCCCCCAAAAATTTTTTTGTGATTTTGACTTTCCCCTTTTTCCCACCCGGCCCCCTTAAATCTAGAAACTCCTGGGTTAAAAAGGGAAAACAGTTATTTTTGGCCCAAGGGTTCGATTTCCGGGTCATGGGGGGTTTTTGGTCATTTTTATTCACGGGGGCACTGCATTATTCGGTCTTTCAATAAATATATTATATATTATTAATTATATATATATTATATGTATGTATGTATGTATGTATTTTATGAAAGTAGGTTGTTTTTATGAAATGTTTTGTTTTGTAGGGTTGAAAGGGCAAATGTACCCGTATGCAAGCAAGTTTGACCGTCGATCCTTGGTAAAAAGCCAACTGCCACCCCCGGGTTTAAATTTCGCCCGGGAATGCAAGGTATTAGTTTTTAAAAAGGAAGAGGCCATGTTAAGGGTGTGAATAAAGTATAAAAAGCAATTGTAAGTGTATAGAATTTTCCCAAGGCTAAAGGGTCAACACTGGTTAGCGGGGACGTCCGGGAGGGGAGGGGCGGTGGGACCAAAGTCGAAAAATAAATTTTAAGGGTTTTTAAAACTCTTTGCACTTAAAAAAATCCCATGGGTTTTTTCCCAAAGATTAAAACCCCGGGGGGGCTCCCTTTTTTTTTCCCTTAATTTCCCTTATCCCTTTACATTCTTAAAAAAGGCAAAAGTCGGGCCGGAATACTAGCGTTTCCGAATTAATTTTAAAGGTTAACTAAAAAACGGGAAGGGGATGCCCCCGAGGGGGTTTCAAAAAGTTTTAAATAAAATTTTTACAAAAAGTTTTTTTAAATAAACGGTCAAAAAAACAGGAAAAAATAAAATTTTAAACACTAAAATCCCGAAAGAATCAAGACAAGAATACCCCCAAAAACCCCTTTGGTTTAAAACAATTAAAGAGATAAAAAAAAAAAAAAAATCGAAAAAAAGAGAGCACATCAAATCAAGATACAGAGAAAAAAATTTTTAAAAGGGCCCCCCTTTACCGCCAAATGGGCTTTTATTTTTAACGCCCAGGAAAATCACGACGGGCAGCCTCACGCCCAAAAAATGCTCCTCCCATCCCTGACCTGGCTGCCCGGCCAAAAATTATACACCTCCCCACAAGAAAAATAAATAATAAGGGGGGGAATTCGGGTAAACCCAGGGGGGGGTTTTGGCAATTTCCTCTAAAAAGAGGGGGGTGTCTCCCTCTTTCCAAAAAATAAGATTTTTACTTTTTTAAAAAAAAACCCAATTTGTAAAACCCTGCCAAAAAAAGTGTTTTTTTCTAAAAGAAATGAAAAAGGAAAAAAAAAAACCCAAAAACAAAATACCCCAAACAAATTATAATGTGCTCCCCAATGCAGATGGATAGAAAGAAAATGTGGAAAAAAAATTTTAATCAACTTTTAAAAAAACAAAAAAAATTTACACCCCAAAAAAATTGAGGGCCCACACTTTTGGCAAGGGGAAGGGGAACTCTTCTATTTATTCCATTCTAGGGGTTTCGTCTGAGGGTTGAGATTCACACACATATATAAAAAATTTATAAAAAGATATATAAAATATTATATATTTATATATAAAATATATATATAATAATATAAATTTTTATATCTATTACATTAAAAAAACCCCCCCAAAATACCCCACACCCCCCACACCAAAAAAAATAGATATATATATATATTTTTTTTTTTTTTATAAATTTTATATATATATATAGAGAGAGAGAGAGAGAGAGGAGAGAGGGGAAGGGGAAAAGGGGGGCGGGAAAAGGAGAGAGAGAGAAAAAGAGAGAGAGAAAAAGGAGAGAGAGAGAGGGGAACGGGGGGCCAGACAGAAAAGGAAGGAAAAGGACAGAGACAAAAACAGGAACCGAGACAGAGCCCAAGAAAGCGAGGGAGAGACAGAATTTAAAAAAAATGAGGGTATAGTTTCCCCTTTTGGAATATCCGTGGTCAATTTAAAAAAATAACACACGTTTTGTTTTTCCCTGCTTTTTTTTTAAATTTTTTTTTTTTTTTGGGGGCATTTTCTTTTCACAAAATTTTTTCAACAATTTGAATGAGCCCGGGTTTCCCCCCCTCTCCGGAAACGTTCCGGGTGTCCCTCGGCCCCTGCACTCGGTTTCAATCGGAAGGGGAAAAACCCCGTGGGAATTTTTGGCGGTCCCCCGGGGGAAGGGTTTTCCTGGCCCCCCCGCTCGCTTTGGGCTTCCTCTCCAGGGGAGAAATTTTTTTTCATAAATTCCCTCACATGGGATTAATAAGTTCATTTGTACCGTTTCTCTCATTATTATATCAAAAATTTGGGCCAAGAATTCAAAATCGCAAAAACAATCAAACTTTTTAAAATTGGGGTGCTATCTGGCAGTCCGACCAGTCGCCGGGGGGGGGCCCCGAAGGTGGGACGCCGACGAACGTTCTCGCAGCTTTCCGGGTCCGGGGGGCACATGTCATCTGGCAAACCGGGGGACCCTCCGGGGGGCTTAGGGGCGTGATCGCAGATCCTTTTCCATCACAGGGCCCGACGCATTTGGGTTTGATTTTTTGGGTTTTTTTAAAGTAAAAGTATGATTACCAAAAAACCCATCTTTAAAATAAAAAGAAGGGATACTATTGTTTTTATAAACTAAAAAACACCTAAGTACTTTTTATGTGTAAAAAGAGGGGGCAAGAATGGAAACATTACTTAAAAAACGATTAGTAACAAAGAAAAAAGGGGAAAAACCCCCAGGGAGAAGAGGGGGAATCTAAGAGGGAGGAGAGAGAGAGAGGGGAGAGAGACGAGAGAAAGGGAGAGAGGGGAGAGGGAAGGGGAGAGGAGAGAAGGGGAAAGGGGAAAGAAAGAGAGGGGGAAAAGAAAAAAAAAGAAAAAAGAAAAGGGAGAGAGAGAAGAGGAGAGAGGGGAGAGAAAAAGAGAGAAAGAGAGAGAGAGAAAGGGGAGAGAGAAAAGAAAAGAGAGAAAAGAGAAGGAGAAGAGAGACAGAGAGGGCAGAAAACAGAGGGGAAAGGGAAAAGAGGAAGGGGGAGGGAGAGGGAGAGAGAGAGAGAAGGGGAGAGAGAGAGAAGAATTAAAAATATTTAAAACCCCTGATAACAGATTTAAAGGAAAAATAACAAACCATATCGAAAATTTTTTTTTTGGGTTTAAAAAATGGGTTTAAAAAAAGCATATATAAAAACACCTTATATATATAATATTTATATATATATATTTTATTTTAAAAATAAATATAATATAAATAAAATATATAAAGTTTTGTTATTTAAAATTAAATCCCCCCACACGACACCCCACCAAAACCCCAACACAACCCCACACAAAACACACAACCCCACACAACACACACACTAAAACACACACACACACCCATATATATATATATAAATAATATATATTATATAAATTTTAAAAATATAACTAAAAAAACATGGAGGGTTATATAAAAACACACGGGAAAAAAAACACACTACACACACACAACACAAAACCCAACACACACACACACACACACAAAACCCACCAAAACCACACACACACACACACACACACACACACACAAATATATATATTTAAAAAATTTTATATATATATATATAAATTTTTGGATGAAAAACCCCCCAATACCAAAAAAATAGATTTATTGAAAATGAGACTACAAATTTCGAAATCCTCCTGGGTTCCCCCTCCAACCTGAGGTGGAATCCGGTGGATTTTGAAACTGTACTCTCATTTTCCCAAAAAAGCTTTTTTTTTTTTTGTGGTTTTTTTTTCCCTAGTTCAGCCTGGAAGAGGGGTTTTTTTCCCTTCAACCCCAACACACCCACCCCACACACACAAACCCCACACCCCCAAACCCACACCAACACCCCACACACACACATCCCCCACCCACACACCACGAGATGTTTAAAATAATATTATACACATATTATATATATATATATAATTTTTTATTTTTAAATCTTTTGGGTTTTAAAATATATATATAAAAAATATAATTATAATATATTTTATAAATTTTTATAAATAAAAATAAAAAATTTTTTTAAAATTTTATATATAAAATCAAAAATATGCAATATTTATAATCCCATTTTAAAAATATATATAAAATTTATATATATATCTATATATATATATATAAAATTTTGTATTAAATATATATTGTATAAAAATAATTTTTAAAATATTTAAATTTTATATATTTTTATATATATATAAAATATTACTGCCGCAGGTCCCGTGGGTTTGAGCACTGGACTCCCGGGCCCTTTTTTGGTCCCCCAGTTCAATTTCTTTGCCCCGGCGTTCCCTAAAAATGCCCCGCTCTTCTGGTGCGGCTCGAGCCCCATCTCACGGCGGAAAACCAATATCCCCCTTTAAAAGGTCGAGCGTGATGCAAAGGGGAAAACACTGCCGTGGCACCGGCGTAGGGGGCCGAGCCGCGAGTTAGGAAAGACATCCCCCCACAAAACACCAAAGCACACACCACACACACACACACAAAACACCCCCACACAACACAAAACACACAAAACAACCCCAACACAACACCCATAAAATATATATATATATATATTATATATATATAATAATAATTAATGTTGGAAAATATATATATATATATATATATATATATATAAATATATATATATTTTTATATATAGTATAAATGTATATATATATTATTATTGTAAATTTATATATATATATAATAATATAATTTTATATATATAAAATTTTAAGTATATTTTCATTTTAAAGTATTATAAAACTATATAAAATATTTTATATATAATATATTTGTATGTAATATGTATATACATAATAAAAATTGGGGTTTTTTTTATATAATTAAAATAAAATATATATATATTATATATAAAATTTATATATATTATATGCGTATTCCCGGGGTGTGTGTGTGTGTGTGGTGTGGGGTTGTCTGGTGTGGGGGGTGTGGTGTTTTGTATATATAAAAACACACACGCCCCACACACACACACCCACACACAAAAACACACAAAAAAACACCAAAAAAAACAAAACACACGCCCCACACACCACACACAAACCACACACACACCACACACACACACACACACAAGCACACAAAATTTTATAAATTTAAAATATAAATATATATATAAATTATATTTTATATTTGGGTGGTTTTATTATATTTTTTTTTTTTTCTTTTTTTTTTTTAACAGTATTTATATTCCCCTGAGGACATAGGGGTCTCTCAATTTAAATGAGAGGGGTTTTGGCATTTCCCCCCCTTGCCTGATTTGGGAAACTCTTCCTAATCAAAACCCCGGGGGAATTTTTTCCTACGATACCAGCTTTTTGACTTCTCAAGGGATAGTCGGTTTTTTTCCCCCACCGTAACCCGGGCTCAAGCCAGCAGTCGGGGAGCGGGGGAGGAAAAAATTTTTCGAAACCCCCGCGACGGGGGAAATTTAACTCGGTCTGAAAATCCAGTGTTTTTAACCACTGGACTATCCCTACAGTCCATTTTATATATAAATTTTAATATAAATAAATATATAATAATATTGTTGGGGTGTGTGTGTGTGGGGGGGTGTGTGTGGGGTGGGGGGGTGGGTTTTTGGGGTGTGTGTGGTGTGTTGGGGGGTGTGCATGTGTGTGGGGTGTAAAGAGTGAGAGTAATATAAATAATACTAAAAAAATATATATTAATAATTATATATATTTTAATACACACCCCAAAACCCCCCTCCTCTCCCCTTTTCCACACAAAAAACCCCCCCACAAAAACACACACACACACCCCACAAAAACACCACACACACAACAAAAACCCACCCACACCCCCCACAACCCCCCAAACACACAACAAACCCCACCCCATTTAAAACCCCACACACCCACACCCACACACACAACCCCCAAAACACAAAACCCCCACACACACACACAAAACACACACCAACACACACACACACACACAAAACCCCACACACACACACACCCAACATATATATAATATATTATATTTTATATATAGTTTTAAATAAATATATATTAAAAACATAATAATATATATATAAAATATTATATATAAAATATAAAAATATTTTAATATAAAATTAATTTTATATATAAATTTTATTTTGTGTGGGTGTGGGTGTGTGTGTGTGTTGTGTGTGAGTGGGTGTTTTGGTTTTGGGGTGTGAAATTGCATTTTGGGGGAAAAAAAAAACATACATACATAAAATAAATATTTACAACACAACACACCACACACAAAACACAACACAACCCCAAAACACACACACACACACATATATTATATATAAATATATAAAAATAAAATAAATTAAATTTTATATATATACTCTCTCTCTCTCCCACACACCAAAACACACGCAACTACCCACACACACACAACACAACCCCTTGTGAATATGTAGGGAATTTTGAGTATTTTTTACACACACATTTTTTAAGATCATATAATAATATAATATATATATATATTATAATATATTATATTATAATTTTAAATATATAATTTAAAATTTTTATAAATATAATATATATGTGTGTTTTGGGGTTTTGTGGTGTGTGTGTTTTGGTGTGTGGGGTGGGGTGTGTGTGTGTGTGGTTTGTGTGTAAAAAATGTGTTTGTGAAAAAAAATGGGAACTACATACATATATACCCTTTTTATGTATACATATATGTATAATCTTATAAAAATTAAATTTTCTTTTTTCTCCCTATACATACACACACACACCAACACACAACAACACCCACACACACAACCACACAAACACCACACACAACAAAAAACATATATATATATATAAAATTATATTAAAATATATAAAATATATATATATATTTTACCCCAAAAATTTCACAGTATATATTTTTATATATATATATTTATATATATAAATTTTATAATAATATATATATATTTTAAATGTCCAGATGTGCACTTGGAGCCTTCAAAATCCTTTTCATCTCGAATCCTCAAGCAGACCTCCCCTTTAGTAATGAAATTGAATTATGATGAAAACCCGCCAATGACCAGGCCGCCACAACTTGGGCGCCGTGGCGCGCTGGCCTCCCGGGGGTACACGCCGCACCAACCCATTCTGCGGGGGCATCCATTATTTTACCCTCAGATTAAAAAACAGCCCAACCCTTCCCTCTTTCCCGTACCCCCTTTCCTAAGCGGGAGGGGGTTCTGCAGTGCAAAGCCTGTTACCTGCAAAAGCTCGAGGCAACTCCCTCAACTGATGCGCGCACAACCAAAAACCCACACCTGCATACGCTCCCCGGGAAGAATGCAAACCCAAACTTCTGCAAAAAACAAAAACCCTTTAGTTGATCTAAGCTCCGTTTTGGGGACTGGGGGGTGAACTAACCCTTTTTTCTCGATCCCCAAAAAAGGTAGGGGGGGTCAAAAAGTTATCGATAACATCTCGTTTGTTTTTTATTTCTGCCATCGCAAAACATTGTCAACAGTGTAAAAAAAGGGGAGTTCCTGACTCACCATCTTGAGGTTTAAGATCACCATTTTTCCCAAACTCCATAAACAACAAAAAAAACCTTCCAGGGTTCAGAAAAAAACTGTAAAAAGTGGGACCTAAGGTTGTTTCAAGTGTTTTTCTGCACCTTTGGGGAGATGAATTCCAGCCCTTTTTGGCGGGCCCACCCATCTTGCATAATTTTCATGGGTGAATTTTAAAAACCAGGCACCCTGTCTAGGAGATTTTTGCTGGTTTCTATTAACGCAAAGGAACACCGCCCCCCAAAAAAACATTCAGGTAAATAAAATACTCACTGGGGCACTGCTGGGCCATACAACCCCATGAGGGGGTCTTGGACCACTTTTTACATCAAGCCGTTTGGCATCCCCAGGTCAAATGTTCCAAAGGTTCCTGCACTTTTTTTCCCCACCACTCTTCCTACTACACCTTTCCAGTCATACCCCCCACCCGTATTTCAGTCCCACCCAAATTTCCCATCCTAAAATATTAAATTTTTATATGACTAACCCTTCCCACGTTTAAATTCCCGGCCCTGAAAAGATATATTTTCCCCTCTTGTCAAGGCTACTCATGGGCCCTTTTAAAAACCAAAACATCAGAGACCGCGCATTTTGTGTAGGGGCGACGCCCTTTAGCCTCCTACTTGCCGCTCTCCCCCCCCTGTATCAAGCCGGGATAAAATTCGGGAACAACCCCCCCCCCCCACCCCCCCCGGCGCCCGGCTTGACGGTGTAGTGGGCCCCGCCATTCTCGCCCTTATATTACACCCCATTTTTCCTTTTCTTGTTTGTCGCCGGGCGTTTTGGGCTTTAAACACTTGAAATAAAAAACTTGAAAATGCGGTTTTTTGAAAGCCCGGCGACGAAGACGGTATACAGTTTTTTTGGGCCAGAGCCCGGTTTGGGTAAACAAAATGTAAAAATTTTTTCTCCCTTTTAAAAAAAAAGTAAAAATATATTTTAAAATTATATAAAATATAGATAATTTAAAAATATATATATAATATATTTTTTTTTAAAAATTTTTTTATACGGTAATAATTTTATTTTTTTTTTACCCTTACTTTTATTTATATAAAAAAAGTAAATGTCTTTATTTAAAACCCTCCTATGTAAAAGTTAAAAAATGAGCAATTCACAATAACCCAAATGGGCCCTTTAACTCCCCCAAAAACCGACGACACTTTTAAGAATAACGGTCTTGCTAGCCCGACTGTGGCGCACGGGCCTTTTTCGCATAAAAGGTTTGGGTCAACGGCCTGAAAGGGAATTTCGGATACCTTGGCTGGGGATTTTACACTCGGTTTTTTTCCCTTAGAAAAGCCGCGGTTTTTTAAAGGATTTTTTTTTTTTATTTTGGATATTTATTTTCACTGTTTTAACGAAGGCCCAAAGAAGGGAGGATTCAGTATTTTTGAGTTTTGTTTATCGTTTTTATTAAGATTGGGTCTTTTCGTGGAGGTTTTTTTTTTGTTTTTTTTTGGTTTAGGGTTATAAAAACTAAAAGAAATAGCGTTATTTTACTTCATCAAGTTTTTTATTGCTTTTTTCTTTAAATAGTGATTTTTTTAATTATTGTCATGTGTTTTTTTATATTCCACTAAAAATTTGTGGGAAAATGATTGTTTGGGTATGGGCTTGTTGTTTAGCATTTTTTGGGAACCCGCTGAAGGTAAAATGACTTTTGGTGCTTAGTTGGGTATAAATGAGAGGCCCCAAAACCCTCCCGCAGTTCTTTGGGATTTTCTTTGTTATTTTCCCTTTTAAATTGGGCAATTTTTTTTTTCCCCGCTTTTATTTAAAGATGGGAACACGAAAATTTAGCCTTTCCTTCGGTCAGGTTTGATGTATACAGCTTTGGGGGGCCCCAATTTGAAAACTAATTAAAGCAAACCCCACGATTGATTCTAACCTGCCCCTTTGTAACGAACCCCCAAAATAAAAGCTTTGTGCCTTCAACAGGAAACCCCCGCTCCCCATGGCCCGCCAGGGGCCAAACCTTCTCCGGGACTCACCGCCCCACCCCCACACCTGGGCAATGGATAACCGAAATTCAGGGGAGAATTCATTGCTGGAGACTGCTGAAGATGATTTACGCAGCATTTGGGGGAAAAAACGGACTGCAGTATGCGGGGTTGCCAGAGCTAAGCAAAAGTCCCGGGGATGATGGAAATTTTCTTATGCAGTCCTTGACCACTCCGAAAAGTACCTAGCAACCCCCTCCTTTAGGTTTTTTGTTCCCGTACAAACAAGCTTTCGCCTTTAAAATATTTTGGGTTTTCCCACCCCAGAAAGGGGAAAAACTCCCTCCAAATTTTTGTGGTATTTATTTATCGAAAATGTATTTTACATTACCAGTAAAGGGTATTACTTGGGATCAACCCCACTGACCTGGCTCAAAGAAATCTTTTTAGGTTTGGGTAAGAAGGCACCTGAAAGGGAAAAGTACTTTTTTGTTCTGTTTAAGGGGCCCTATACCCAAACAAAGACTTTGAACTAGGTACTCCACAAAGGGAATCCCAAAACCCCTTTTAAAAACAGTTTCCTCATTCCCCTCACCATCTCTCCCCCCACTCCCTAACATCCAAAGAAAAAACAATTACTTGTTATTTTTAGATGATTGGCATTACTCAATTGTCCGAAGATAAGCAATGTGTATTGGGACTCCTTCCATTTTTCATTTCCCAAAATTTTTACTCATTGGGGGGTTTTCCCGAAAAGGCAGAAATTTCCCCTCTTTTCCCCCCTTTCCGGAAAACCCTTTCCCGAATTATAATAGGGGAACAACATCATAGCTTTATGCACACAATACCTTTACCTGGGTACACCTTCAATTCCAGCAAGACAACATGTGCGTCTCATCGCCAAGGGACATGTGGCCAGGCTGCAATACCGTCTGACTCAACTTAAGGGCTATGTTGCAGGAGTGTCAATCCCTATCGCCAAAAACTATATACAATGCATTCATTCAATCAGCTGTCGATTTTTCTGACTCCTGCACTCAATTTTCCAAAAACAGTTTTACTGAAAATTTAACTGAAAATTTTAAAAAATGGGAATAGCTAGAACTCCATTTTCCACAACTTGCTGAGAAAAATATACTCTAATGTTACTACTTCAGCATCAAATGTTTGCTTTACTCTTACCTGTCCCCCCCATTATACTCACATCATCAGGACCACTAAATGCAGATGCACCTCTTCCTCCCTCGCCCTGGTGGCTACATTTGTCGGAACGTCTGCTCAAGCATTAGAGCTCTTACATCAACATTATGGTGGGGGACGTGAACCTTCGCCCTCCCACCTTGGCAGATGCCCATACCATATGTCTCCTGGGCGCGGGTATCCAATACTGACCTTCCTCAGCTCCAAAAACAAAGGCGTTGGAAACTATTGCAGAACTGTAGTCTTCTCTCAGTGTAGCCCACCGTCTCTACATTTACGGATCCTGAAGAGGAATGGTAATGCTGGATGTGCTGTTTTTTTCCCCTGGCATGGAACTACCACAAGGGGGTTGGACAGGCCGTCGACTCTTCAGCTCAACAAGTTCAACGTATTGTGAGCTAAATGGACTGGATGCTGTAACTTTACTATCACTACGATAGTATGTGACTCACAGTCTGCATTCTGCTTTCTCTCTCTCCCCATTCCTTCGTGAATTCGCAGGTGGTGCACTTTCTTTGGATCCCCTCCCACATAGGACTTCTCGCAAATGACACCGTTATCGTCTCGCAAGGAATGCCCGCAGTTTGGATCCGGCTTCTGCAGGTGGGAACTACAAAACCCCGCTCCCGTACTACAAGAAAACGATATGCCAAGCTGTGTTCTCCCCCTACTCGCCATCATAGCAATGCTGAGAAGGCTACTAGTGTAACCCTTCAACACTATGAACAGTTTTTCCTTTCTCTTCCACACAAGTACCCCACGCAATGAACTTTATGTTCGCCGACATAATATAATGACCGTTCGCCTTAAGTCGGGTACCGACGAGTGTGGGAAGTGAGAGATGCCCCACAGTACTCCTCGGCCAAGTTGTGTGGCAAATGCTTGCACTCTACAGCTTAAATGCCTTGAGTGTCCTACGGTTTTCAAACCCCTTTCACCTCATAGACAGTCGGTGTTAGAAGTCAATACATATTTTGCTAATGGATGACATTTTGAAGAATTTGACCAAAACACTACACTTTGGAGGGGGCTAGATTATATAAGCTTCTCGTATTTTCTTGTTCTACTTTTTATTTATAGTGTGACCCTGTGTCCAAGTCTTTGTAATAGTTACATTTGCATTTGGGTTTTCCTCTGAGCGTAATAAATTTATTTAAACAAAAAAGT
>NW_023661884.1:50330-57471 GCF_015228065.2 Penaeus monodon | reverse complement strand
TGAGACGTCACAGAGATTGGAATTGATCACAGAGCGTATTACAGAGATGCGGTAGCTAGCAGAGGACCAAGTTTGCGTTGTCTTCAAGGCCTTGATACTTCCAGTTTGCTCTATGGAAGCGAAACCTGGACGCTATCCAGTCCTTGAGTCTCCCTTGATGCCTTTGTAACAAGTCCCTTCGCCAGATCATGGGTACAGTTGGCAGGACCACGTGTCCAAACCGGCGGTTACACCGTGAGACTGGCATGGGACCTGTTACTTGCTAATCCGGGATCGCCAACTCAGGCTATATGGCCACCTAGCTCGCCTCCTATGGACGACCCTGCCCAAACCAGGTGTCTCTCGGCGAGACAACCCTGGGTGGAGAGACCTGTGGGACGTCTAGGAGATCATGGCTTGGCAGCTCGACGAGACCTGTCGTGAGGAACTAGAGATGGGCAGTGTGCCTGCCTGGAGACTCGCCTCGAGGATCCTCGTGGCTGAAGCAAGGTGGATGCGGCATGCGCCCCGTCGCGTTAGCCCCTTGATGATGATGATGATGATTATCATTATACCTAATAATTGCCAAATCATCAAGGGATGAAAAAACGTCATTTTGGAGTCTACTCTCAAAAGGCTATATTTCGCTAGATTTTGCCGCTTTTTCGACTTTTGGGATTTTTTTTCTTTTACTTTTTTATTATATACGGACACAATTCTGTTATAATCATCATTATATCATGATTATCATCATATTATCGTTATCCTCATCATTATCATCATTATCATCATTATCATCAATATCATCATATTCAATATTATCATATTATGCAATAATTAATCAATTAATGCAATTATTATATAATATATATTTTATAATATACACTAATATAATAGTATAAATAAAAATAACAATAATATACAATAATAAGTTTTATATAATTTAAATTAATATCTATCATTAATATATTATCATTATTACATTATATAATTATTTTGAAATATAATAATAAAAATATATTAAATAACATATACAAATTTATATTAATATACTATTATTACATTTTTCGTTTTATAATTATACTATATTTTGATTATTAAATTAGTATATAAAGTTAATAATATATCAATATATAAAAATTTAATAATAATAATAATAATATAATAAATATATAATAATCATATAATAATAATGATAATAGTAATAATATAATAAATATTAAATCTTTCCAAATTTATCTCATTTTATCATCATTATTATCATCATTATTTCAAGATAATTTATTATAATTATTATCCATTAATTCCAATAATAAATATATGGAAAAAACGTCATTTGAGTCTACTCTCAAAAGCTATATTTCGCTAGATTTGCCGTTTTTTTCGACTTTTGGATTTTTTTTCTTTACCTTTTTTTTAATTATATATGAACAATTCCTGTTATTATCATCATTATTATCATGATTATACATTATTATCGTGTCATCATCATTATCATCATTATCATCATCATTATCATCATTATTGCAATTATTATCATCATTATTGCAAAAATTTATCATTATTAATGAAATTTTTTGCAGTTATAATATAATTTTTTACATACTATACTAATAACAATATTAACAATAATAATATAATAACAATAATAATAACAATAATAACGTTTTATAACATTATTTATAATATTATTTAATAATATCGTTATATGTAATTATTACTGTTATAATAATATTTTGACAATTATATACCATAAATAATATAATATATATACAATTGATATAATAAATTTTATACATTTGAATTTATTATATTATATATATAATATTATTACAATAATAAAATATTCAATATCTAAATAAATAAATTAATAAAAAAATAAATAATATAATAATATAATATAATATAAATGTAATAATATTAATATACAAATGTTATAATTTTAATTCTCATTTATCATTCTTATTGTCATTATAATATTATTCAGATAATTCATATTATCATTATTACCCTAATAATTGGCAGAATCATCAAATGAATGGAAAAAAACGTAATTTTCGAGTCCTCTCAAAAGGATATATTTCGCTACATTTTGCCGCTTTTTCGACTTTTGGGTTTTTTTTCTTTTACCTTTTTTTTATTATATATGGACACAATTCCTGTTATTATCATCATATTATCATGATTATTATCATTATATCTCATATCATATCATCATTATCATTATCATATTATCATTATCAATTATCATATATCAATTATTCATAATTATCACTAATTATCATATTACATTTGCAGTTATAAATATATTTTTACATCTATACTAATAACTACATAATAAAGTAATAACAATAATAATAACAATAACTTTTTATTTTAATATATTATTCATTATTTTAATTAATTATCGTTATCACTGTAATTTATTAACGTTATAATAATTATTTTGACAATTAACTAACAGTAAAAATATAATAATTAATAAAACAATTTATATATTAATAACATATTATACAATTCGTATTATTATTAAGTATATATATATATTATTATTATTACATTATAAATAATTTGAATAATTAATAATATAATAATAATAAAATTAATATATATAATAACAATATTAAAATTAATATCTATATAATATACTTATAATAATATTATGATATATACTAATGTATAATAATAATAATAAATATAAATAATATTTATCAATATTATACTATTTATTATATAATTAATATATATATTATTATTATTAAGTATAATATAATTGAATATATAATAATTATAATAATGATAATAAATAATTAAATAATAATATAATATGTAATAATATAATATGATATATCAATAATTATATTTATTCTCATTTATCACTCTTTATCATTTTCATATTATGTCATGATTAATAGTTCATATTATTCATTATTACCCTAATAATTGCTAGAATCATCAAATGAATGGAAAAACGTCATTTTGGATATACTCTCAAAAGTTTATATTTCGCAGATTTGCCGCTTTTTCGATTTTGGATTTTTTTTCTTTCCCTTTTTTTATTATATATGACACAATTCCGTTATTATCATCATTATATCATGATTATCATCATTATTATCGTTATCATCATCAATTATCATCATATATCTCATTATCATCATTCATTTGCATCATTATCACATTATTACATATTATTCATATTATGCATATTAATTGCATTTTTATATAATATATATTTTTACATCTATACTAATAAACTACATAAATAATAAATAATAACAATAATAATAAAAATAATAACTTTTTAATATATTATTATATATAATAATTATATGTTATACTGTAATTATAATTATATAATATAATAAAATGTATAATACATAAAATATAATAATAATATATAACAATAATGTATTAATTAATCATATATTACAATTCTTATTATTATAATTATACTAATATTTATTATATTATTATATAATATATACAATAATATAATAATAGAAATAATATATAATAATAATAATATAATAATAATATTAATAATAATGTAATAAAATAGTTTAATAATATATTAATAGTAATAATATATTTCTCTTTATCCATCTTTATCTCACTTTTTCATATTATGAATTAAAAGGGTAATTATTATTATCATTACCCTAAAAATTGCCAGAATCATCAAATGAATGGAAAAAGTCATTGGAGTCTATCTAAAAGGCTATATTCACTAGATTTTGCCGCTTTTTTCGACTTTTGGATTTTTTTTTTTTATTACTTTTTTATATATATGGACACAATTCCTGTTATTATCATCATTATATCATGATTTATAATAATCGTTATTATCATATTATCATCATTATCAATTATATCATATCATCATCATTATATCTTTAAATCAATTATTATAAATATTATTGATAAATATATATTAATGAATAATGCATTATATAATAATATATTATTAATCTATATAAAAATAATACATAATAATAGTAATAACATATAATATATATAATTTTATAACATTAATTTATATATTATTTAATTTATTTATTGAATTATTACTGTTATAATAATTATTTGACAATAACTACAGTAAAATAATAATAATGATAATAATAACAATATGATATTAATACATATTATAACAATCGTATTATTTAATTATCTTATTATTTTATTTGTTATATTATATCATAATATATTTTCAATAATACTAATAATTAAAGTAATAATAATAATAATAATAATATAATAATAATAATAATAATATAATATAATATATAATAATATAATAATCATAATAGTTATAATATATCAATATTTTATCTCAAATTTATCCATCTTTTATTCTCATTTTATATATTATTCCATATTAATAGAATTCAGTATTAATCAATTACCATAATGCAAATCTAAATGAATGGAAAAAACGTCATTTTGAGTCTACTCTCAAAAGGTTATATTTCGCTAGATTTTGCCGCTTTTTCGACTTTTGGATTTTTTTTCTTTACCTTTTTTTTTTTATTATTTTTATATGGACAAAATTCCTGTTTATCATCATTATTATCATGATTATCATCATTATTATCGTTATCATAAATCATTATCATCTATCATATTATCATCATTTCATCATTATCATCATCATTATCATCATTATTGCAATTATTATTCATTATTCAAAATTATCATTATTAATCAATTTGCATTATTAATATAATTTTAAAATCTTAATAATAAAACTATTAAATATAATAACATATATATACATAATAAGTTTAATAATAATTATTATTATTAATAATTTATTTATACATATTATACTGTATAAATATTGATAATTATAACCATAATAATAATAAAATGTAATAAACAATAATATATTAATATAATATTATAAATGATTATTAAAATTTAATATTATTAATATGATAATAAAGTATAAATAATAATAATACAATATTAATAATAATAATAATAATATAATATATAATAATAATATAATATTAATATATAAAATGATTATCAATATTCATGTTATAATTCATCTGTTATCCATTCATTTCATTTTCATATTATTTAGAATTCAGGTAATTATTATCATTATTTTACCCTAATATTTGCCAGAATCATCAAATGAATGGAAAAAAACGTCATTTGGAGTTACTCTCAAATGGCTATGTTCGCTAATTTGCCGCTTTTCGACTTTTGGGATTTTTTTTCTTTACCTTTTTTTTTTTATTATATATGGACACAATTCCTGTATTATCATCATTATTATCATAAATTTATCATCCTTATTATCGTTATCATCATCCTTATCATCATTATCATCATTATCATCATCATTGTCATCAATATTGCAATTATTATCATCATTATTGCAATTATTATTCATTATGTTATGAAATTTAAATTTTTAATATATATAGAAACAATACTAATACTAAATAACAATAATAATAAAAGTAATAACAATATAATAAAATAATTTAAGTTTTTTAATTCATTATTTATATCATTATTTTAATTAATATTATTACGTAATTATACTGTTATAATAATATATTGACAATTATACTAAGTAAAAATAATAATAATATATATAATAACATATGATATTAATAAATATTATACAATCGTATAGTAATATACTATATATTAATATGTTATATTACAGTTATAATATATATGAATAATCAATAATAAGTAATAATAAAAAAATAAATATAATAAAATATGATAATAATGATATAATAATAATGATAATAATAAATAAGTATAATAAATAATCATCAATTTTATCCAATTCTCTTATCTCCTTTATCACATTATGTCATGATTAATAGAATTCAGGTAATTATTATCATTATTACTAATAATTGCCAGAATCATCAAATGAATGGAAAAAAACGTCATTTTGGAGTCTACTCTCAAAAGGCTATATTTCGCTAGATTTTGCCGTTTTTTCGACTTTTGGGATTTTTTTCTTTTACCTTTTTTTTATTATATATGGACACAATTCCTGTTATTATCATCATTAATATCATGATTATCATCATTATTATCATTATCATCATCATTATCATCATTATCATCATTATCATCATCATTATCATCATTATTGCAATTATTATCATCATTATTGCAATAATTATCATTATTAATGCAATTATTGCAGTTATAATATATATTTTACATCTATACTAATAACAACTACAATAATAAATAGTAATAACAATAATAATAACAATATAACTTTTTTAATATTATTTATATCATTATTTTAATTAATATCGTTATTATGAATATTACTTTTATAATATTATTTGCATTATATACAGTAAATAATATATGATAATAATACAATAATGATTTTAATACATTTATAACAATTGTATTATTATAATTATACTTATTATTATTATTATTTCATTATTAATTAAAAATAATTTTAATAATATAATAATTAAGTAATAATAATAAAAAATAATAATATAATAATGATAATAATGATAATAATGTAATAATGATATAATAATGCTATAAATTTATCAAATCTAAAATTTATTCTCATCTATTTTATCATCATTATTGTCATGATTAATAGAATTCAGGTAATTATTATCATTATTACCCTAATAATTGCCAGAATCATCAAATGAATGGAAAAAACGTCATTTTGGAGTCTACTCTCAAAAGGCTATTTTTCGCTAGATTTTGCCGCTTTTTCGACTTTGGGATTTTTTTCTTTTACCTTTTTTTTTTATTATATATGGACACAATTCCTGTTCTTATCATCATTATCATGATTATCATCCTTATTATCGTTATCATCATCATTATCATCATTATCTCATTACATCATCATTATCATCATTATTGCATTATTATCATCATTATTGCAATAATTATCATTTTTAATGCAATTATTGCCAGTTATAATATATATTTTACATCTATACTAATAACAACTACAAAATAATAGTAATAACAATAATATAACAATAAAAACGTTTTTATAATCATTATTTATATCATTATTTTAATTAATATCGTTATTACTGTAATTATTACTGTTATGATAATTATTTTGACAATTATACTACCAGTAAAAATAATAATAATGATAATAATAACAATAATGATATTA
>NW_023661884.1:35330-45330 GCF_015228065.2 Penaeus monodon | reverse complement strand
TTCGCTAGATTTTGCCATTTCTCGACTTTTGGGATATTTTTCTTTTACCTTTTTTTTATTATATATGGACACAATTCCTGTTATTATCATCATTATTATCATGATTATCATCATTATTATCGTTATCATCATTATCATCATTATCATCATCATTATCATCATTATTGCAATTATTATCATCATTATTGCAATAATTATCATTATTAATGCAATTATTGCAGTTATAATATATATTTTTACATCTATACTAATAAAAACTACAATAATAATAGTAATAACAATAATAATAACAATAATAACGTTTTTATAATCATTATTTATATCATTATTTTAATTAATATCGTTATTACTGTAATTATTACTGTTAAAATAATTATTTTTACAATTATACTACCAGTAAAAATAATAATAATAATAATAATAATAATAATGATAATAATGATAATAATGATAATAATGATAATAATAATGATAATAGTAATAATATTAATAATCATCAAATGTTATCCAAATTCTCTTTATTCTCACTTTTATCATCATTATTGTCATGATTAATAGAATTCAGGTAATTATTATCATTATTACCCTAATAATTGCCAGAATCATCAAATGAATGGAAAAAACGTCATTTTGGAGTCTACTCTAAAAAGGCTATATTTCGCTAGATTTTGCCGCTTTGCGACTTTTGGGATTTTTTTCTTTTACCTTTTTTTTTATTATATATGGACACAATTCCTGTTATTATCATCATTATTATCATGATTATCATCATTATTATCGTTATCATCATCATTATCATCATTATCATCATCATTATCATCATTATTGCAATTATTATCATCATTATTGCAATAATTATCATTATTAATGCAATTATTGCAGTTATAATATATATTTTTACATCTATACTAATAACAACTACAATAATAATAGTAATAACACTAATAATAACAATAATAACGTTTTTATAATCATTATTTATATCATTATTTTAATTAATAGCGTTATTACTGTAATTATTACTGTCATAATGATTATTTTTATAATTATACTAGCAGTAAAAATAATAATAATGATAATAATAACAATAATGATATTAATAACAATATTATAACAATTCGTATTATTATAATTATACTTATTATTATTATTATTGTTATTATTACAGTTATAATATATTTTTGGCAATAATACTAATAATTAAAGTAATAATAATAATAATAAAATTTGGCAATAATAGTAATAATAGTAATAATCATCAAATGTTATCCAAATTCTCTTTATTCTCACTTTTATCATCATTATTGTCATGATTAATAGAATTCAGGTAATTATTATCATTATTACCCTAATAATTGCCAGAATCATCAAATGAATGGAAAAAACGTCTTTTTGGAGTCTACTCTCAAAAGGCTATATTTCGCTAGATTTTGCCGCTTTTCGACTTTTGGGATTTTTTTTCTTTTACCTTTTTTTTATTATATATGGACACAATTCCTGTTATTATCATCATTATTATCATGATTATCATCATTATTATCGTTATCATCATCATTATCATCATTATCATCATCATTATCATCATTATTGCAATTATTATCATCATTATTGCAATAATTATCATTATTAATGCAATTATTACTGTTATAATAATTATTTTTATGATTATACTACCAGTAAAAATAATAATAATGATAATAATAACAATAATGATATTAATAACAATATTATAACAATTCGTATTATTATAATTATACTTATTATTATTATTATTGTTATTATTACAGTTATAATAGATATTTTGGCAATAATACTAATAATTAAAGTAATAATAATAATAATAATAATAATGATAATAATTATAATAATGATAATAATGATAATAATAATGATAATAGTAATAATATTAATAATCATCAAATGTTATCCAAATTCTCTTTATTCTCACTTTTATCATCATTATTGTCATGATTAATAGAATTCAGGTAATTATTATCATTATTACCCTAATAATTGCCAGAATCATCAAATGAATGGAAAAAACGTCATTTTGGAGTTTACTCTCAAAAGGCTATATTTCGCTAGATTTTGCCGCTTTTTCGACTTTGGGATTTTTTTTCTTACCTTTTTTTTTATTATATATGGACACAATTCCTGTTATATCATCATTATTATCATGATTATCATCATTATTATCGTTATCATCATCATTATCATCATTATCATCATTATCATCATCATTATCATCATTATTGCAATTATTATCATCATTATTGCAATAATTATCATTATTAATGCAATTATTGCAGTTATAATATATTTTTATAGTAATAACAATAATAATAACAATAATAACGTTTTTATAATCATTATTTATATCATTATTTTAATTAATATCGTTAATTCTGTAATTATTACTGTTATAATAATTATTTTTATAATTATACTACCAGTAAAAATAATAATAATGATAATAATAACAATAATGATATTAATAACAATATTATAACAATTCGTATTATTATAATTATACTTATTATTATTATTATTATTGTTATTATTACAGTTATAATATATATTTTGGCAATAATACTAATAATTAAAGTAATAATAATAATAATAATAATAATATTGATAATAATGATAATAATGATAATAATGATAAAAATAATGATAATAGTAATAATATTAATAATCATCAAATGTTATCCAAAATCTCTTTATTCTCACTTTTATGATCATTATTGTCATGATTAATAGAATTCAGGTAATTATTATCATTATTACCCTAATAATTGCCAGAATCATCAAATGAATGGGAAAAACGTCATTTTGGAGTCTACTCTCAAAAGGCCATATTTCGCTAGATTTTGCCGCTTTTTCGACTTTTGGGATTTTTTTCTTTTACCTTTTTTTATTATATATGGACACAATTACTGTTATTATCATCATTATTATCATGATTATCATCATTATTATCGTTATCATCATCATTATCATCATCATTATCATCATTATTGCAATTATTATCATCATTATTGCAATATCTATCATTATTAATGCAATTATTGCAGTTATAATATATATTTTTACATCTATACTAATAACAACTACAATAATAATACTAATAACACTAATAATAACAATAATAACGTTTTTATAATCATTATTTATATCATTATTTTAAATAATATCGTTATTACTGTAATTATTACTATTATAATAATTATTTTTACAATTATACTACCAGTAAAAATAATAATAATGATAATAGTAACAATATTATAACAATTCGTATTATTATAATTATACTTATTATTATTATTATTGTTATTATTACAGTTATAATATATATTTTGGCAATAATACTAATAATTAAAGTAATAATAATAATAATAATAATGACAATAATGATAATAATGATAATAATGATAATAATAATGATAATAGTAATAATATTAATAATCATCAAATGTTATCCAAATTCTCTTTATTCTCACTTATATCATCATTATTGTCATGATTAATAGAATTCAGGTAATTATTATCATTATTACCCTAATAATTGCCAGAATCATCAAATGAATGGAAAAAACGTCATTTTGGAGTCTACTCTCAAAAGGCTATATTTCGCTAGATTTTGCCGCTTATTCGACTTTTGGGATTTTTTTTCTTCTACATTTTTTTTTTATTATATATGGATACAATTCCTGTTATTATCATCATTATTATCATGATTATCATCATTATTATCGTTATCATCATCATTATCATCATTATCATCATCATTATCTTCATTATTGCAATTATTATCATCATTATTGCAATAATTATCATTATTAATGCAATCATTGCAGTTATAATATATATTTTTACATCTATACTAATAACAACTACAATAATAATAGTAATAACAATAATAATAACAATAATAATGTTTTTATAATCATTATCTATATCATTATTTTAATTAATATCGTTATTACTGTAATTATTACTGTTATAATAATTATTTTTACAATTATACTACCAGTAAAAATAATAATAATAATAATAATAATAATAATATAATAATGATAATAATGATAATAATGATAATAATGATAATAATAATGATAATAGTAATAATATTAATAATCATCAAATGTTATCCAAATTCTCTTTATTCTCACTTTTATCATCATTATTGTCATGATTAATAGAATTCAAGTAATTATTATCATTATTACCCCAAAAATTGCCGGAATCATCAAATGAATGGAAAAAACGTCATTTTGGAGTCTACTCTCAAAAGGCTATATTTCGCTAGATTTTGCCGCTTTTTCGACTTTTGGGATTTTTTTTTCTTTTACCTTTTTTTTTATTATATATGGACACAATTCCTGTTATTATCATCATTATTATCATGATTATCATCATTATTATCGTTATCATCATTATTATCATCATTATCATCATCATTATCATCATTATTGCAATTATTATCATCATTATTGCAATAATTATCATTATTAATGCAATTATTGCAGTTATAATATATATTTTTACATCTATACTAATAACAACTACAATAATAATAGTAATAACATAATAATAACAATAATAACGTTTTTATAATCATTATTTATATCATTATTTTAATTAATATCGTTATTACTGTAATACTTAATGTTATAATAATTATTTTTACAATTATACTACCAGTAAAAATAATAATAATGATAATAATAACAATAATGATATTAATAACAATATTATAACAATTCCTATTATTATAATTATACTTATTATTATTATTATTGTTATTATTACAGTTATAATATATATTTTGGCAATAATACTGAATAATTAAAGTAATAATAATAATAATAATAATAATAATGATAATAATGATAATAATAACGATAATAGTAATAATATTAATAATCATCAAATGTTATCCAAATTCTCTATATTCTCACTTTTATCATCATTATTGTCATGATTAATAGAATTCAGGTAATTATTATCATTATTCCCTAATAATTGCCAGAATCATTAAATGAATGGAAAATACGTCATTTTGGAGTTTACTCTCAAAAGGCTATATTTCGCTAGATTTTGCCGCTTTTTCGTCTTTTGGGATTTTTTTTCTTTTACCTTTTTTATTATATATGGACACAATTCCTGTTATTATCATCATTATTATCATGATTATCATCATTATTATCGTTATCTTCATCATTATCATCATTATCATCATCATTATCATCATTATTGCAATTATTATCATCATTATTGCAATAATTATCATTATTAATGCAATTATTACTGTTATAATAATTATTTTTACAATTATACTACCAGTAAAAATAATAATAATGATAATAATAACAATAATGATATTAATAACAATATTATAACAATTCGTATTATTATAATTATACTTATTATTATTATTATTGTTATTATTACAGTTATAATATATTTTGGCAATAATACTAATAATTAAAGTAATAATAATAATAATAATAATAATGAAAATAATGATAATAATAATGATAATAGTAATAATATTAATAATCATCAAATGTTATCCAAATTCTCTTTATTCTCACTTTTATCATCATTATTGTCATGATTAATAGAATTCAGGTAATTATTATCATTATTACCCTAATAATTGCCAGAATCATCAAATGAATGGAAAAAACGTAATTTTGGAGTCTACTCTCAAAAGACTATATTTCGCTAGATTTTGCCGCTTTTTCGACTTTTGGGATTTTTTTTCTTTTACCTTTTTTTTATTATATATGGACACAATTCCTGTTATTATCATCATTATTACCATGATTATCATCATTATTATCGTTATCATCATCATTATCATCATTATCATCATCATTATCATCATTATTGCAATTATTATCATCATTATTGCAATTATTATCATCATTATTGCAATAATTATCATTATTATTGCAATTATTGCAGTTATAATATATATTTTTACATCTATACTAATAAAACTACAATAATAATAGTAATAACAATCATAATAACAATAATAACGTTTTTATAATCATTATTTATATCATTATTCTAATTAATATCGTTATTATTGTTATTATTACAGTTATGATATATTTTTTGGCAATAATACTAATAATTAAAGTAATAATAATAATAATAATAATAATAATAATGATAATAATGATAATAATGATAATAATAATGATAATAGTAATAATATTAATAATCATCAAATGTTATCCAAATTCTCTTTATTCTCACTTTTATCATCATTATTGTCATGATTAATAGAATTCACGTAATTATTATCATTATTACCCTAATAATTGCCAGAATCATCAAATGAATGGAAAAAAACGTCATTTTGGAGTCTACTCTCAAAAGGCTATATTTCGCTAGATTTTGCCGCTTTTTCGACTTTTGGGATTTTTTTTTCTTTTACCTTTTTTATTATATATGGACACAATTCCTGTTATTATCATCATTATTATCATGATTATCATCATTATTATCGTTATCATCATCATTATCATCATCATTATCATCATTATTGTAATTATTATCATCATTATTGCAATAATTATCATTATTAATGCAATTATTGCAGTTATAATATATATTTTTACATCTTTACTAATAACAACTACAATAATATTAGTAATAACAATAATAATAACAATAATAACGTTTTTATAATCATTATTTATATCATTATTTTAATTAATATCGTTATTACTGTAATTATTACTGTTATAATAATTATTTTTACAATTATACTACCAGTAAAAATAATAATAAAGATAATAATAACAATAATGATATTAATGACAATGTTATAACAATTTATTATTATAATTATCTTATTATTATTATTATTAATATTTTTTTGGCAATAATACTAATAATTAAAGTAATAATAATAATAATAATAATAATAATGATAATAATGATAATAATGATTATAATATTGATAATAGTAATAATATTAATAATCATCAAATGTTATCCAAATTCTCTTTATTCTCACTTTTATCATCATTATTGTCATGATTAATAGAATTCAGGTAATTATTATCATTATTACCCTAATAATTGCCAAAATCATCAAATGAATGGAAAAAAACGTCATTTTGGAGTCTACTCTCAAAAGGCTATATTTCGCTAGATTTCCGCTTTTTCGACTTTTGGGATTTTTTTTCTTTTACCTTTTTTTTATTATATATGGACACAATTCCTGTTATTATCATCATTATTATCATGATTATCATCATTATTATCGTTATCATCATCATTATCATCATTATCATCATCATTATCATCATTATTGCAATTATTATCATCATTATTGCAATAATTATCATTATTAATGCAATTATTGCAGTTATAATATATATTTTTCCATCTATACTAATAACAACTACAATAATAATAGTAATAACAATAATAATAACAATAATAACGTTTTTATAATCATTATTTATATCATTATTTTAATTAATATCGTTATTACTGTAATTATTACTGTTATAATAATTATTTTTACAATTATACTACCAGTAAAAATAATAATGATAATAATAACAATAATGATATTAATAACAATATTATAACAATTCGTATTATTATAATTATACTTATTATTATTATTATTGTTATTATTACAGTTATAATATATTTTTTGGCAATAATACTAATAATTAAAGTAATAATAATAATGATAA
Source organism: Penaeus monodon (assembly GCF_015228065.2). Taxonomy (NCBI): domain Eukaryota; kingdom Metazoa; phylum Arthropoda; class Malacostraca; order Decapoda; family Penaeidae; genus Penaeus; species Penaeus monodon. The sequence goes on along the minus strand of NW_023661884.1, from coordinate 37,597 downwards.
TAATAATGATAATAATGATAATAATGATAATAATAATGATAATAGTAATAATATTAATAATCATCAAATGTTATCCAAATTCTCTTTATTCTCACTTTTATAATCATTATTGTCATGATTAATAGAATTCCGGTAATTATTATCATTATTACCCTAATAATTGCCAGAATCATCAAATGAATGGAAAAAACGTCTTTTTGGAGTCTACTCGAAAAAGGCTATATTTCGCTAGATTTTGCCGCTTTTCGACTTTTGGATTTTTTTTCTTTTACCTTTTTTTTATTATATATGGACACAATTCCTGTTATTATCATCATTATTATCATGATTATCATCATTATTATCGTTATCATCATCTTTATCATCATTATCATCATTATCATCATCATTATCATCATTATTGCAATTATTATCATCATTATTGCAATAATTATCGTTATTATTGTTATTATTACAGTTATAATATATTTTTTGGCAATAATACTAATAATTAAAGTAATAATAATAATAATAATAATGATAATAATGATAATAATGATAATAATGATAATAATAATGATAATAGTAATAATATTAATAATCATCAAATGTTATCCAAATTCTCTTTATTCTCACTTTTATCATCATTATTGTCATGATTAATAGAATTCAGCTAATTATTATCATTATTACCCTAATAATTGCCAGAATCATCAAATGATTGGAAAAAACGTCATTTTGGAGTCTACTCTCAAAAGGCTATATTTCGCTAGATTTTGCCGCTTTTTCGACTTTTGGGATTTTTTTCTTTTACCTTTTTTTTATTATATATGGACACAATTCTTGTTATTATCATCATTATTATCATGATTATCATCATTATTATCGTTATCATCATCATTATCATCATTATCATCATTATCATCATCATTATCATCATTATTCAATTATTATCATCTTATTGCAATAATTATCATTATTATTGCAATTATTGCAGTTATAATATATATTTTTACATCTATACTAATAATAACTACAATAATAATAGTAATAACAATAAAAATAACAATAATAACGTTTTTATAATCATTATTTATATCATTATTTTAATTAATATCGTTATTACTGTAATTATTACTGTTATAATAATTATTTTTACAATTATACTACCAGTAAAAATAATAGTAATGATAATAATAACAATAATGATATTAATAACAATATTATAACAATTCGTATTATTATAATTATACTTATTATTATTATTATTGTTATTATTACAGTTATAATATATTTTTTGGCAATAATACTAATAATTAAAGTAATAATAATAATAATAATAATAATGATAATAATGATAATAATGATAATAATGATAATAATAATGATAATAGTAATAATATTAATAATCATCAAATGTTATCCAAATTCTCTTTATTCTCACTTATATCATCATTATTGTCATGATTAATAGAATTCAGGTAATTATTATCATTATTACCCTAATAATTGCCAGAATCATCAAATGAATGGAAAAAACGTCATTTTGGAGTCTACTCTCAAAAGGCTATATTTCGCTAGATTTTGCCGCTTTTTCGACTTTTGGGATTTTTTTTCTTTTACCTTTTTTTATTATATATGGACACAATTCCTGTTATTATCATCATTATTATCATGATTATCATCATTATTATCGTTGTCATCATCATTATCATCATTATCATCATTATTGCAATTATTATCATCATTATTGCAATAATTATCATTATTAATGCAATTATTGCAGTTATAATATATATTTTTACATCTATACTAATAACAACTACAATAATAATAGTAATAACAATAATAATAACAATAATAACGTTTTTATAATCATTATTTATATCATTATTTTAATTAATATCGTTATTACTGTAATTATTACTGTTGTAATAATTATTTTTACAATTATACTACCAGTAAAAATAATAATAATGATAATAATGACAATAATGATATTAATAAAATATTATAACAATTCGTATTATTATAATTATACTTATTATTATTATTATTGTTATTATTACAGTTATAATATATTTTTTGGCAATAATGCTAATAATTAAAGTAATAATAATAATAATAATAATAATAATAATAATAATAATAATGATGATAATAATGATAATAATGATAATAATGATAATAATAATGATAATAGTAATAATATTAATAATCATCAAATGTTATCCAAATTCTCTTTATTCTCACTTTTATCATCATTATTGTCATGATTAATAGAATTC